>NC_072385.2:49942866-50245896 GCF_028885625.2 Pongo pygmaeus | reverse complement strand
AATTAAGGTTTTATATATATATATATATTTTTTTTTTCTTTTTTTTTTTCTGAAATGGAGTTTCACTCTTGTTGCCCAGGCTGGAGTGCAATGGTGTGATCTCAGCTCACTACAACCTCTGCCTCCCGGGTTCAAGTGATTCTCCTGCCTAAGCCTCCTGAGTGGCTGGGATTATAGGCATGTGCCATGACGCCCAGCTATTTTTTGTATTTTTAGTAGAGATGGGGTTTCGTCATGTTGGCCAGGATGGTCTTGAACTCCTGACCTCAGGTGAACCACCCTCCTCGGCCTCCCAAAGTGCTGGGATTACAGGTGTGAGCCACCGCACCCAGCCCATATTTTTACTTATAGATTTATTTAATTTAAAAAATTGTCCTGCTCACACCCTGGAGATGTTGAAGCTGTGTTGAGTGCTTATTTTTATGTGAAAAACAATAGTGCCAATATTTTCCATGTTAACTTTAAGTGTTGATGTGGCTTAGACAAAAGGGGAAGGATGTTAAATACACAGAAATTTTGTCAGGAGTGTAACATCAAACTTCAAATTCTACTCTCTACTCTCAGGTGGCAAATAAAATAAGATGCAGTAGAAAGAGCATGAGCCAACTCAACACATGGATTGGACTTTGCTGCTTACCAACTATGAGAAAATGAACAACCTCTTTCACCTCTAAGGTATTATTTCTTTTTCGGTAAAATTTAGTTAGGAATTGCTGCATTTTCCTCAATCTTGAATAGTTTCCAATCTCATATAGCATGGAGTGTTTTCCTTTTCTTTTCTTTTCTTTTTTTTTTTCTTTTTTTTTGAGACGGAGTCCCACTCAATTGCCCAGGCTGGAATGCAATGGTGCGATCTCAGCTCACTGCAACCTCAGCCTCCCAGATTCAAGTGATTCTTGTGCCTCAGCCTCCCGAGTAGCTGGGATTACAAGTGTGCACCATCATAACCAGCTAATTTTTGTATTTTTAGTAGAGATGCGGTTTCACCATGTTGGCCAGGCTGGTCTTGAACTCCTGACCTCAAGTGATCTGCCCATGACGGCCTCCCAAAGTGCTGGGATTACAGGTGTGAGCCACTGTGCCTGGCCTTTTTTTTTCTTCTTTTTATCAAGGTAGACGCAAGTCTCTTAAGATTGGCCCTGTGCTTTTCTTGCTTACCAAGTCACTAGCCCTCACTCAATGCTTACAGAATGAAAGAGTGAATGATATTATGCAAAATGGTACCGTCTTTATTACAATGCAAAATAGCAAATGTTTCTATTAGTAAGCAGTTTACCCACATGACATAAATGTTTCTAACTGTAGGAAACACATGGCTTGGGGATCATGAATGTTTAATGGGTTTGAGTTTTAAAGGCCCTTGGTTTAAAAATAGCTCTTGGAACTGTTGAGTACTGTTGATTATGCATTAAGTTTTGCCATGCGTCAAAAAGATAATATGTCTCTATGAATTCCATTTCTGTTTCTCATTATCTGCACCCTACATCATTAACTTTTAAGGAATTTGGCTTTTATTTGCTGTCCTAATGTTGCCAAGATTAATTTTTCATCTTCAAATGACTAGCACTTTTGAAAAAAGAGTGTTTTCTTCTGATATGCAGTTTGTATTTACACCTGTGTTTTATTCTCCCAAGTTTGTTATAGCTGAAATTTGAAGAATTTAAAGTCTTCAATACAAAGTCTCTTCAAGAATTTGTCCTCATACCTTCACCACAAGAGCAAGAGCCCCCTCCTCCTCAGGAAAGCCAGGAAGAAAATGCTCTGATATAAATTTCCTGTTGCCTCAAGGAAAGAGCAGAACAATGTGTTATAAATGTAATAAACTGAAGGAATTATTTTCAGATATCACATTGTTATGCAATATGATACAACATAGGGGATTATATTTAGGGGCAGATTTTCTTTCTTTGATGTTTACCCTATCCCACAGAGTGACTTTTTTAGAGTAGCCACACATAAGACTGTACCAGCATAGAACTGATGCAAACAGGGAGCAGCTTTGTTCAAAGTGAAGGTCACTATAGCATGGACTTCACCTACTGAAAAAAACAAAGGTAAATGCATTGATAATATTTGGGTCTTTTTTTTAAAAAAAGAAGGGGATGTGTGCAAAAATATTGCTTAATTTCCAAGGAACTGCACCTTGATTTCACTTATGCAGAAGGTAATGACCATATCTGTAGGGTGGCCTCTCACAACTCAAACTCAGTAGTTGACTCTGGCTTTCTGTACATCAAGGAGCTCTGTGGCTGAGAGCTATAGAATCCAGAGAATTTTAATCTATCATTTCATCTTGAGATATACTGGGAAGTACTTTTCTATCAATGAAAGCCTTATTGGCTACAGAGATATTTAACTGTGAATACTTAAGGGTGTGCTAGGATTTTCTTAACCTACCACTTAGCTGTCCACAGAAGGTCATCAATCAACATTCAAAGTTATCTTATTTTTCTAACCTAGATATATTTCCATTGTGGTCTACAGAGTCTAAATAATTCCACATAGAACCAACAGCAGATGTAAAGGGAAGTGAGGGCAGAATTACGAACTGAAGCACAATAGCTATATCATTATCTGTTCCACATATTAAAATTCCCTTAAAATTAAAACTCAAGAAAAGATTAACAGTAAAAACACTGAGCCACAATCACTCTGTCTTCCCCTCTGCTTCTCTAAAAGGACTCTGAGCTGTAAGTCTGTGTTCTCTCTTTCCTCAGAATACTGTTGTGCCTTTTTATGTCCTTGCTTAGTTTAATGCAAGATCTTAGTTTAAAGGGTCTCAGATTTGGAGAACAAATCTCTGCCTTGGAGGTGCTCTCACTCAACCTTCTAATCAGGGACCTCAACCCTTCTTTACAACTTAGTCATTTCTTTCTTCAGCTCAGACACATACATATCCTATATGCAACAGTGGAACAAGCCTCCTCCATTCTGTACCACTGGGTATTATAGATATTCAACTTATTTGCTTTCTGAACCAGATAAATCACCACAATTAAGATTCTCATTTGCTACAAATGGAAGGTGCTAGCAATTGAATCATCATGTTCATAATTAATAAAAGAAAAAATATTTTTTTATCTGTAGGTAAAAAATAAGCATAATTCTCTCTCTTCAGAAACAATCCATGGTATTAGTGTCAAAGTATATTTGAGAGATTTAAACATTTGGATTTTAATGACAGAGTGACAACCTCAGAAAGGTTGCACTGTAAGTAATCATTCCACTGGCAGCTGAGAATGTTCTCCACCAACACTGACTTTCTTCTGAATAGTCTTCCCTTGATCTCTAATGTGCTGACAAATCTCCTCCCTGTACACTGTTTTTCATTCCTTTAAAGAGAGATGTTTAAATGCCAGGTGTATAGAACACAGAGTGTCATAACAGGTGACATCACTTCAACACTTTTTACTGTCACCCATTTTTTTCCAAATATTTATTTATGTCAGTAGCATCCACTTTAAGTCCCAGAAAAACTGAGAGAAATTTGTGATAATTATATGTCATGGCTAATGGGACGTATTCATCTCGTCTTAAATACAGTCCATCAATATATTAAGTAAACCCTTATATTTATGGATTGTGTGGTAGTAAAGTGATTAGGATCTAACTGAGACAGTAAGGGATCCAACTGATGATCCACACTACTTAGAAACTGTTGACTTTGTTTAAGATACATAGCCTCTCATAGCCTCAAATTCCTTATCCTATAAAGGGAAATAATGATACCTACTTCATAAAGCCCTTGAAACTTTTAATTGAAATAGTATAAATTCTATAAATTTTTGCTAGAAAATGGTCATGGCTATTTTTCTTTCGTACATTTGATCTTATAACCTTAATACATAAGTTAGCTTTTGGTTCATTTAATCTAACAGCATTTTTCAGATAAGAAACTTAAATAACTGAGAACTAGTATGTTTTTCCTAATACATCCAATCCTTTAATCAAAGATTCAAAACCAGAGAAGAGGTCTTCCTACACTGATGATCTCCTAATTGTAAAACAAGATGTAAGTAAAAACAACACAAATTCTGTAAGTTAGTAGAATAAACAAATGATATATTGAAATGAGAAAGAGCCATTGTTCTCTGATTCATTTCAACAACTTGTTAACTTGCTTTGGGAGCTATGGTAAATTATATTTTAATGACAAAATGCTTGGGTATTCTTGACTTGAAAAGATCATAAAGACAATATATTATCAAGAAAATGTGTGTTCATGAAATTGGTAAGATAGAAATATTTGAACCATGGAAAGCCAAGAAAAAGACACTCATCCACTTTAAGCAGTAGCTTGTAAACAAGTTCAGCCCCTCTGTAATGTGTAAAGGATCCTAAGAATGTAAAGGATCCTAAGAACTTCCTGAAAGAATCTCAAACCTCATCATGATGTCTCAGGTCTCGTCAGCAAAGAAGCTCTGATATGTCTACACTCCCAGTTATTGGCAGTGCCTAAGTGTCACAGGAGCAGATATGCATGCATATTCCTCTGGAAACACACTTCCCCTGCCCTTTTCCTCAAATATATTTTTTTTAAGTACAAGTCACCAATACTTCTCTCTTAAATACAATTCTAGCTCACAAGGTATAATCTTGACCCACTAGACAATAAAGTTTGTGAGGATGAGTGAGGACCTTATTTATTTTATTTATTGCTGTATCATCAAAAATGAGACTCCAGTCAAACACCAACAAGGCAAATATTCCGTGTGAGAGGTTTTTATGTGCTATTAGAGACTATTCTATATTGGAAGACCTGATTTTAAAATCTCAGATGAAGGTTATTCTTAAGGCTTTACTGGCCAAAGAAAAACACCAGACAACCTCTAAGACACTCTCTTAGTCCATTTTTGTGCTGCTGTACCAGAATATCAGATATCGGGTAACTTATGAAACAAAAAAATAAAATATTTGGCTTATGGTTCTGGAGGCTGGGAAGTCCAAGGTTGAGAGGTCACATCTTCTGAGGACCTTCTTGCTGCATGAGAGCAAGAGATCAAACTGGCAACCTCCAGTCCTTTTATACTTGGCATAAATCCATTCCTGAGGGTGGAGCCCTCATGATCTAAACACCTCCCATTAAGACTTACATCCTAAAACTGTTACATTTGGGATTAAGTTCCTAATACATGCTTTTTTTGGGAGACACATTTTCTAATAAGTCTGAATTTGTGCAATGATCCCTGTCCCTTCTCTGATGCAAGATTCCAAGCACCCTAGTGCCTAATTCACCAATTTCATGCTGCTCATCCTGGTGTTTTGGGTTTGTCCATGGTTTAGACCTACGCTACTGACAAGCCTCAGCTATCTGTTCCCCTTTAGCTCCAGCTGATGTACTCTCAGCCCCTGGCAGGAGTGTCTGTAATCATAGGCAAGGAAGTGGGCACACCAGAAAAACCAGACATTACACCAAACTTTAATATTCTCACAATTCATGACCTTTTATAAATCATTTCCTTTCTCGGGATCTCTGGCTTCAATTGCAAATGTAGAGATTATTTCATCAAAAGTTTTTGTTTGTTTTGTTTTGTTTTCTGGGGCCTATTGGAAGGTGGAGGATGGGGGAGGGAAAGGATTCAGTAAAATAATTAATGGGTACTAGGCTTAATACCTGGGTTATGAAATAATCTGTACAACAAATCCCCATGACACAAGTTTATCTACGTATTTAATAACAAACCCACATACGTACTGCTGAACTTAAAAGTAAAATTTTAAAAAGTTGTTTTTAGAACTAGATTTTATTTTTTATTCTGTCTGGGAGCAAGAAAGAAGGCTTGAAGGTGAGAATCAGGCAAAGCTTCACAAACAAACTTTTAAATGATCCTTAAAGTAAAAGCAGAATTGAAACTGGCCAAGACCAACAAACTAAACCAGGTAAAGGGAGAAACATTAGTGCAGACACTGAGGTAGAAAAACACAGGTCACCTACAAACCAGTGCCACTCCTATAGATTTTTATCAATTAGTGTATTTTATGCATAAAGTTAAATTTATCAGTAATAAGAAATTTATTCAGTATAAATAACTTTCCTTTATTCTATCTGCCTGTTTTGCAATTAAAAGATCCTTTTAAAATGGGGCATCAATACTATCTTATGGAATATGTATTCTTTAAAATATCCTTATACCTCAAAATTAAAAGTTGGAAACAATAAGGTGGCAGCCAGAATGTTTTCTAAAATTTTACCAGTTCAAAAAAATTTTTAAGTCTTGAGATCATTTGAATAAACTGAATAGCAAAAAATTCTGATTGGAGCTCCAGCCTCTTTGGTGGAATGTAAGATTAATAAAATGTGGTTCGAAGACCATGAGTGTCATAATAAGTGTTACTATTACCACTATTTTCTTAAAGAAAAAATAAAGTTTCTGGGAAGTAAAATTACTTTCCAAAAGTTTCATTTTTAGTTGAAAAATTGTATTTGTAACTTGAAAGCTTGTGTTTCTAATGACTTCAAAATAGGGAGTTGTCAAAAGCATTATCTTCTTACCCAGTGATTTTGGTGACAGCAGTATCATTGGAGTGGTGAGGTCAGAATCAATTTTGTCTAGCATTGGGGCATGTGATATAGAAGGGTATTTAGAATAGAATGAATTCCAAAAACCTTTCTGTGAAGTGAGATAGCCTTAGTTGTAGATACATGTATGACATGCGTCAAATAAAAACTTTTTTTTTTTAATTTTGATGCTTGACTTTTCTTTTTATTAATGGGAAAAAAGTAGAAGTCTGAAATCAGTTTCAATGGGAAAAAAATCAGTCTGGTGGAGACAGGGCCACTCTTTCTCCAAAGGCTGTAAAGGAGAATTCATTGCTTGCTACTTTCAGCTTCTGGTAGCTACCAGCATTTCTTGACGTGTGGCTACATCGCTTCAATCTCTACCTTAATAGTTACATTGCCTTTTCTTCTTCTGTGCCAAATCTCCCTCTGTCTCCTTCTTATAAGGCACTCAAGGTTACATATAGGGCTCATCCAAATAATCCAGGAAATTCTTCCATCTCAATATCTTCAATTTAATCACACCCACAATCTACCCTCTGATCCCCAAAGATTTACATCTATCCTCCATGCAAAATGTATTCATCACATTCTGCCCAACCCTAAAATGACTCAACCATTTACAACATCAACTCCAAGTCCAAAATCTCATCTAAATATCATCAGCTCAAAACTCTCAAATTTCATCATTTAAATCAGATATGGGGAACCTCTAGGTATGAGCCATCCTGGGGCAGAGTTCCTTGACATTTTTAAGGTAAAACATTTGGCCACGTGCCTTGCACATAATAGGTGCCACAAAATGTTAGCCACCATCAGAATTATCCCCTTCATCTTTTTCCCTCGTTACATGCCGAGACCAGCTCCGTTAGGGAGACCCTAACCCAGCGGCGCTAAAGGAATTAAAGACACACACATAGAAATATAAAGGTGTGAAGTGGGAAATCAGGGGTCTCACAGTCTTCAGAGCTGAGAACCCCAAACAGAGATTTACCCACATATTTATTAACAGCAAACCAGTCATTAGCATTGTTTCTATAGATATTCGATTAACAAAAAGTATCCCTTATGGGAAACGAAGGGATGGGCCGAATTAAAGGAATAGTTTGGGCTAGTTAACTGCAACAGGAACATGCCCTTAAGGCATAAATTGCTCATGCTATTGTTTGTGGCTTAAGAATGCCTTTAAGTGGTTTTCCACCCTGGGCGGGCCAGGTGTTCCTTGCCCTCATTCCCATAAAGCCACAACCTTCCAGCTTGGGCGTTAGGGCCATTATGAACATGTCACAGTGCTGCAGAGATTTTCTTTATGGCCAGTCTTGGGGCCAGTTTATGGCCAGATTTTGGGGGGCTTGCTCCCAACAATTACATGGTTTATTTTCTTTAGCTTACCATGGTTCTGCTGTAGCTATGTCTTTAAACATGGACCATTCAGATCCTCCTTGGAATAACATAAAAAGTTAATCATAAATGAAAAATAAAATGATTGACTGTTTAGAAAAAAGGATAATCAGAATGGGGACGATAAGGGGAGAATATCACTAAATAGGCTTCCCATTGTCATAGCAGAGAAAAGACAAAGTGTAAGATGTGATGATGATGATGACAATGGTCATGGTAGTACAAGGAGTAGCAGTAGCCGTAACCCTTGTGAGAATTTATCTTGTAATGGAAGCTTTTCTAAGTGTTTTACCTGTGTTACCTCATTTAATCTTCACCACACTCTTGTGAGGTGGACATTTTATTATCCTCATGTTCAGAGGAGGAAACTGGAATACAGAGTTTAGGCAATTAGTAAGTGGCAAAGACATGTTCTCCATGATAGCTAATTGAAACAAAGTGCATCAAGCACCCGTCTCATATAATCCTGAAATTCATGAAATGCAATTTCAGAGAATTTCTGTTCTTTAGAAAATAACCTGCAGAATAAGATATAGAGGAGAAAATAAAAATAGCTAAAGCAGTATGCTCTACAACAAAATCAACAACGTCAAAAAATGTTAATAAGTAGCATACAAACTTTAGTTACAGACATATTCCAGTTAATATATCAAATCTACCTCTTACCTGATGTATTAATTTGGTAAAATAATGTAAGAAGTGTGAAAAATGAAAGTATATAAGAACTAGATGAAAACCTGAGTGAATTCCTCTTCAAACTTTCTTTGTAGGGAAAGGCTTTCTAACTATGAATCTAATTATGAATCTAACTAAGCCTCGTTTACTTTCTTCTGGAAAAAAAAACACTTTACTTTTTATTTGGGAGATTACTTGTGACTTAGGTTGAACTCTCAATCAAAGTACTTTGCCTTCTCTGGTCGCAACATGGATTTGTGACCAAAGCTACTCCAGTCTGCCTTTCTCCCCTAGAATTTAAATCAGTTTTAACATATGTGTTTTATATTATTAAAGCATGAAATAAGAAGGGAGCCAGATACATACAAATTATTCGAACTCTTTTCTCCCTGAAAAGGCAGAAATTTAAAGAATTATCCTCACATTGAGAGACTATATCTGAACTCATGGGGACGAAAGTAAATTGTAAAGACATTTGCATTTTGTAATTAACATGTTTTGGAACTTGAAGATTTGGAATTTGAACAAAGTGGTGAATTATGAAACAAGAGTGGGCATGTATCAGAACATGAACAAATGATGAGTTCTGCATTGAGGATTTACATATTGAGGACAGGCCATTTGTACTGGCTTAACTATGTAAAATTGTACAGCATTAGCAAGAAAGAGCAGCTGTGGCATGACAGTGGCGATGCCAGGACAGATCTGGGCAGTGGATCTTATTCTTTCTGGACTCTTGGCATACTCTATAAAGAATGAAAAGTTGCATATGAGTTAAACAAAAATTAAAATATCTCAAAATTGAGAGCAGGAAGCTTTAAAATTTTACACTCTTCACTTCTTTAATTTTTATGATTATGTTATGGTTTCAGTGAAATAATTCACTATCCTGATCAAGTTCTATTGACAATTATGAAGCAAAGATTTTAAGACTTTGCTTCCAAACTTCATAACATTTGTTTCAAAACTTTAAACAAACAGTACATTTTCATTATTGTGAATTATGCAATTGTATGCATAATTCATCATGTCTCACTAAAAAACAACATCTAACTTGCAGACAAATCTAGAAAAAGAAAAAAGATACTGGCCATCTATGAGAAAAACAAAGGACTAGAGATGGAATGAAATAAAAAGATTAAAATTAATGAAAAAACTATAAGGCATGAAAAATTGAAAGGTTGTAATATCAGTGGATAAATATTGCAGTTTCATTTCATAGGTAGAACAGGTATTTGTGAGCACAAATGTTGAAAGGCAATCATATTTGTGTATACATAAAATCATATGAAAATAAACGTTGTTTATGAGGTCCAGAGAATTCCCATTTGAATAATAAAGTCTCTCAAATTTATGGCAACAGCTGGGATATATAGGGAATCTGTGAATTAAGTTAATGCTACACAGGATGCTGATGGCATTGAAAATGAGGGATTCTGTCTCTTCTGATAGAAAATTTTAGGTATCAAGTGACAGCAGTTCGGGGGACAAGAAGTCTAGAAACAAGAGAAAATATTCACCAAATCGTAATTTTTCCATAATGAGACCTAATCTTTCAAATAAAATTTTACCACTTATTAAGTTCCCAGCACATGTATTAGTTTTTGTGTTGTGCAGTTGTCATTCAAACTAATGGGTTGAAACAGTCATATATGCAAATAAAATATGAGATGTTTACCAACACAAAATAACTAAATATTTCAATGGCCTTTGCTTAAGTTGACTGGATAAGAAAGTCTGAGGCCAAAGATATAATGATGTCACATTACAGATATTTGTATCCAAGGGAAGCAAAAGCAAAGGATAAAGGTTAAGTGACACAGAGAAATAGAAAAAGCAAATACAAGGAGCATTAGTTCTCACTAAGCACAGCTGATGGCAGGACATTCTCAGAAACCTAAATAAAACTACCATGTCTCAGGGAAATTTATTAAGGTAAGAAGAGAAGATAATCTCTCTGCTAGCTCTATTCCAGTTTCCATTCCCCATTGGTAAAAGCATGTCCACAGGTCATAATAGTTTGTATGTCAAAGGTGTGTTACTTGGTGACTCAGGTAAGCATTTGGGGAGTGCCAGAGGCTCTGTGTATCCAGACGTGCTAATGCGCTGGTATAGCTGTCTCTACTTATCAGTCACCTTGCACATGTGAAATCATTATTCTGAAGTGTTGGCAACAGTTGCTGCAAAAATATGGGTTGAACCATCTCTAGGGCCATTATGGAGCAAATTAGTGTGCAAGTCTAAAGGCAAGAAAATAGGTAAATTGGAACATATTTGGGATAGCATATAACTTTGTTTAGTAAGGGCCATCTCTTGAGCCATTCTTGTACAGTTGATCCACACAGAAAAAAAAGCTTCCCTCAAGAAAAGTGGTATCCATTTCTTCAAGGGTAACACTAGGTAATAAATATGTCCTAGAAAAAGTTAAATAAAAAGGCTAAGCAAAATACAGTATCAATTTTTATGTCGCATCTATTTCTCCCCCATCTATGTAAGATTTCCTTCATAGTTGGCCATCACTTAGCTGAGTTGGGTTGCTTACTTGGAAGAATAACCCTTACTGAAACCACGGTGGTTTTTACACTTAGCTGCAATGTCTTCATGTTCTTGTGGATATTATTGTTGAAACTGACTATTTTCATATAATGCTGGATGTTGAAGCACCAAGAGAAAACCTGAAGAATCTTCTGGGTTAAACATATCCCCACCACTACCCTCAAAAAAATCAGGGTGGATTATCAGTAGAGTAACTCTTTCCTTTGCTTGCTAGTCCCCCAATATGAGAGGCTGAAAATGACAACATGGTAAACCCAGATTTTAGTACAGTGGATACTTGACTACAAGCCCTGCCAAGACCCTAGCTTCACCTAGCCCCAGGAAGCAGTTAACAATTACCTGAAAGATCTTAAGATTTGTGAAATGAAAAGTTCAAATTTCAAAGTGCATAAAATAACTGGGAATGATGATGGGAGCTGTTGATCCTACTTTTACTCCTTAGTTGCTGGATCAGTGTATTTTATTGAGGACACTGTATATGAAATAAACAATTGATTCAGTGCATAAGTGGCACCCTGGGAGACAGTGCCCAATCTCATGAGGTTTTGTCAATTTGATGCCTCAATTAAGCCTTCAGCACTCCATTTCAATATCAGTCCTGTTCAATCAAGTTGGCTGATTTTTGATGGTTGAGTATGTGGTATGTACAGTGGAATTCCTATTTATTAACTAATTGTCACAGTTCCTTTTCTATAAAAGACTGAGCAATATTATGTGGGATACCATGTCAATACATTAGTCATTCTGTAAATCTTCAGTTAGTGGTGCTGGTGACAGCACACAAACATGAAGAGCCAATTCAAGTATTGATTCCAATATGGTGAGTTTCTGTCTCTGCCAAAGTGGAAAGTTGTTGAATGCGATTGAACAGCCAATGTTTGGATGGCCTGAATATCTGAACAATAAAGCCATATTAAAGCTTCAGCATTGGTTTCTGTTGTTGGCAGGTTGGATATTCAGCACTGGTGGTAGCTAGCATATCTTTAGTGGACAGTCCCTGTTTGGGGACTTAAGAATGTATTTAATTTCTTTCCTAATGATTTTTCTGTCCTTAGGTACATGGTACAAGTACCAGAATAATCTAAGAAAGAGTTAGATCGACAATCACAAGGTGAGTCATCCTATACATCCAGTTTTTGAGAGACTTGTTTGTAGTAGATACTATCTGTTGGCCATTAGTATGAGACAAAAAAATGCCTGCAATGTTTGTTCTAGATTGTATATATGCATCTGGGCACCTATTCCCTGGTTACTGTGTTCTGAATCTTGCAATCTTGTTCCTTCTAGGCCTCTGACCAAACAATGCAGCCATTCTCCTGTCTGAGGTTCAGGGTATATCAATACCTTAGATATCCTCCCCCACCAAAAAAGTGGGTTTTATTTCATCACTGTGTCTTGTGCCACCCTTGAGATGAATTTTAATTCAGTAGAATATCTTTGCCAGATAGTACCAACATACCGTATTGATATCTGTAAATTAGGTTTTTACTCTTTCCTCCTTCATGAAGGAACTGCATATAAACTACAAGCAGGGATTAAGAGAAACATGCCAGGTCAGCTGAGGTAGGTGACATGGGAATCTGGACTTCTTCATCATGTAAATTATGTCTTCCTTTCATACCTGCTCAAAGCCAGTTTTGAATGATTAGTTACTATGATAAAATAAATTACAACTATGCCCACTCCATCCTATGACTTCGTAAATTTGATAACACATAACACCCTGAGTATATAGTCTTTTGCTATTTAAGGCTCAGGTATTTTGTCTTTATCAAATCTAAACAGGGGAGTACCTAAAGTCAATGTAAATTGGTGTGTTCATTTAGTTGCTGAAAATAATTTTGATGAAGATTATTTTTGATATAAAGTTTTACTAGTACTCTACGGAACTTTCTGTATTCCCGATACAGAAACAGATAAGCAAAAGGCAAATAACAGGGGTGGTCAGAAGGAAGAGCAAGCATCTCTATGTCTACAACTCTGCTATGTTGGGAACTCACTAATAAATATTGCAATATTTACCATTTTGATGTGAGCAATGGAAGAGAGAAGAGGAGTTATATTTGATTATATTCAGTGCTATAATCTTATTAAAAGAGAAGATGTTCACAACCATAATTTCCTTTTAGTGCTAAAGAAAAATCAATAGTAAAACTAGTGTCTTTCATGCCAAAATGGATTAGTTTATATTATTGAAGATAATGTCTTCTGTATTCAAGTTTGTACTTGAATACAGTGCAACAGAAAAGACTGAATTGTCTGGATGAAATAGTAACTGAGACAAGTCACAAATAGAATTAACAAATACTTCTGCAGTAAATCTTTACTTATTTGGAAATTGAGGCTTGTTTTGGTACAAAAAAAAACAAGGTTTATAGTATACTTTTAGAGGCAGAAAAACATAAATAATATATGCATAATATTCTTATACTTATAAAATGTTTTTATATACACTATTTTAACTGAATTGTTTGTGAGTATTATAGTGAGTCAACTAAATGTTAACAATGTTTTGCCACATGGAAATACTGGTAGATCTAGCTTAATAAAAAACAAAGAATACTGTAATCGTTTTTTATGGATACAGCTTGTATAAAATACATTTCTTAAGCAGTTTCTCTCTCAATAAAATGAATCAATGTCCTACAAAATTTGACTCATAATTTTAATTTGCATGAGATTTATTAAATACATGCTATAAAATATCAAATTAACATATGATTTCACTAAAATCAAAAACCACTAAAATCAAAATCACAGAGATTTTTATTTTAGTGTATATGAGATAATATCAAGAAATATAAACTTTATGCCTTAATTATTCATGTCCGGTTATTCCTGGCTTCTTTTTCAAGTGTTTAATGTATATTATGAAGCAGATGTATGTGGAATGACTTATGACATAATTTATATAAGTGAATAGGCAAACCAGATTTTTTTTAAAGAGCAGAGAACTAACAGTGAGAGACGAATGAGCCATAGAAACAACCATCTCCCTGGAGCTCATTTACAGAACACAAAATCATAGGTATATTCTCATTCATAAACTCATTGTATGAAAAGCCAAGGTCTCCCAGACCATTTCTGCCTCCTGAAATGTACTGACTACATGAGGGTTTTTTCAGGCTGTAGAGTTTTCAGCGCTAAGAACAACACAGTCTTAGGAAACCAGGATAATTCGTCACAATAAGTACTAGACACTTTTACTTGGGAATAACAAATGGGGACAGTTTATGGGGCTTGTGGGAACATCCTCATAATCTCAAATTCCCTTCGTGATCCTTACAAGATGATCACCCCCAAAAAATTCCAAAATGCTTGCCTTGTTGAAAAAAAAACATAGAAAAACTTTCAGAAAAGAAAGAAACCATTCTCACTTAGATCATCCTCACTGAATTACCAACAAATCTCAAGTTTTAATTTCCATTCTCACCTATTGGTTATCTACTATTGTATTGTCTAGCATTATTTTTTTTAATGTTGAAGAATGTTAAAAGTAAATTATAAACACACACACACAAAGTAAATTAAACACATCATAACGTCCACCACTACAAGCTTTATGATGTGTCCGAAACAATAAACTTTCCATATATGGCTAAATGTGATGTGCTCACACTTAACAAGAGTAATTCTACAGTATCACCCAATGGGCATCCCATACCCAAGTTTACCTAGTTTGAAATTGAAAATTGGATGTAAGAACCTGTGTTCCCATAGCATGCTAAACTCAATATTTCAAACACAAACACATACTATCCACCTTCTTTCTACCAGAATGAGATCTGTTCTTTTTCTTCTGTTCCTCTGTTCATTAACGCCATGCTGAGGAAAGAGATTTTACTTGTTTGTGTTTGCTTTTATATAACCACCATACATATTTGGCTATTGGCAAGAATATATTTTGCAATTCTTAAAAAATTCAGAATTTCTTATTAATATTAACCCTATTGTATTCTCTTAGAAATATTTTTAATTGGCCGGGCATGGTGGCTCACACCTGTGATCCCATTACTTTGGGAGGCTGAGGCAGGCAGATCACTTGAGGTCCAGAGTTTGAGACCAGCCTGACCAACATGAAAAAACCCCATCTCTACTAAAAATACAAAATTAGCTGGGCAGGATGGGACAAGCCTGTAATCCCAGCTACTCAGGAGGCTGAGGCAGGAGGCTCGCTTGAACCTGGGAGGCAGAGGCTGCAGTGAGCCGACATCGTGCCATTGCACTCCAGCCTGGGCAACAAGAGTGAAACTCCATCTCAAAAAAAAAAAAAAAAAGAAAAAGAAAAAGAAATAGAAATATTTTTAATCTTGGACTGCGTAATTTGGTCTCCATTTCTCTTGAGTTTTATACATTTTATGATTTAATTTTTTGTGTTAATTTAGGGCAAAGTTTTCAGCATTGTCTATTTACTGATACTGATCTACAGACTATCAGGTCTATTATTCTATGGCTCTATGTGTGAATTTCAATGTGCCTAACTTGTTATTTTTCTTACTTCTGTGTTCTCTTTCATATATATATATGAAATATATATATTGCATATATGTATCATCCATATATATATATGCATGATATATATATATCATATATAGGTAACTAATACTTTATTATTTGCATTTATAATTTATCTGTCCTCTATTCATGTTATTGCAATGGATGTTGATATTACACTTATGTATCTGAGGAAATAAAATCTATTTATATCATATTACTGATTTGCATTTTTGCTGAGAGTATACATAGGTTCTCATTTTGGTAAATGTTGACTATCAATCTGAGTGATACTTTCAGTCATTTACTTTGAATCTAAAATTTTCATTCTCAGGTTCATCATCAAAAGGATTAACAAACAATCTTTTGATGCTTGCCCATTCATATTTTGGATTTACAGTTGCCTTTCTGGGGCACCTACTGATATTGGGGCTAATTTAGTGCCAGCTTGGCCCGTGTTTCTTTTTTCCTGGTTGTGCTTATTTCCTTCAGCCAACCATGGCAAGGAATTGTATGCAAACCTTAGGTAGCTGGCCTAAGCTTCACTCAGCCTCCGTGAACAGGCAGGGAGCCCAGGCTTCTGGTTTCACAAGATGAGCTAGACTTTGATCTTCAATAGCCGCTAAGGTACTTTTGGGCCCCGTTATCCAAGAACCCTAACTCCAGACTCTCTCCTCACACATTCAGTCCTTGATCCCAGCAGGCACACAGCTTCAGCCCCTGCCTGCTACAGTGTGTTTCTATTCATATTCTAGCCCATGGACACCTTTTTCCTGCTTGTGGTTAAATTACTTCATTTTATTTCATTTTTATTTACTCTTACTTAGCACTTCCATTTTTGAAGGGAAAGGAATATGTAAATGCACAAACTATATTCTTGTTGCGGCCAGAAGTCCCCCCGTTTCTTTTCAAGATTCCATCACAATTCCTTGTCTGCCTCAGCAAAATATATTCAACATGCTCTGCTGTTCCGTCACCGCTCATCCACTTCCCAACAGCTTGCACTCTGTTCAATTTCTAACATTTTATAGAAACTATCTCAAAAAAGTCACTGTTGATCTCTGCTTCCCACATAATAGTATGAAGTTTTCCACCTTTAATCTCTGCAATGATGGGTATTTGCCAATGTCCTCTTGCTTTAAATTGCTTTTCCTAGTGTTATTTTCGTATTTCATAAAAGTTGTGATACAGGCATAAGCATATGAATGCCAAATCAAAACAAACAGATGTAGGCTTTCTATGGTACTAATATAACCCTTTTTCTTACATAGAAGAGTCAAGTTTAATACCTTCGATTAAAACTTTTAAGTTAATCAATGGATTTCTACTAATTGTGCAGAAAAAAATTAGTAACATATTGCATAGAGTTGGGCAGAGTTTTGACATCATTGACCTTACTTCGCTGTAGGTATGGGAGTATAGAAGACAAAGGGAAAAGCAAATACTTTCAAAACAAGCAATTCTCATTTGCAAGGTTATTTTAGACTTATTTGTATGGAAGAACATTGAGTTCCCTATACTTTTATTTTATTTTGTTTCATGTGAAGCACAGTTGGTGTAAATGAAATCAGTGACTACATTTCTCAAGTCTCATTCTAGAGACAATATTAAAGTCTTAATGACATAACATAATCATACACTGTTTTTCCTTGAAATGTTATTAAAGTGCTTGTAGATTCTTATGCAGTTGTTAGAAATAATAGAAAGAGAATTATATACAATTCATCAGCTTCTCCAAGTATTAACATTTTTCAAAAGTATAGAATAACATCACAACCAGGATACTGGCATTAATACATCAACTGATCTTATTCAAATATCCTATGTTACTTCTACTCATAAATAAGTGTGTGTGTTCAGTTCTATATTATTTTATCACTTGAATAGGTTCTTATATCCACGACCATAGTCCAGATACTCAAAAGTTCCATCAATCCAATTAGAAAATGATAGAAAAAGATGAAAAGCATAACAAAGATGAAAAGTAAACAGACAACAAATGAGTACATTAAAATATTTTCAGCATTGTTAGCCATAAAAGAAATGCAAGTTAAAATCACAATGAGAAGCTGTCACTACACACTTACCAGAATGGCTAAAATTAAAAATAGTGACAATGCCAAGTGTTTGGAAAGGATGTCAAGAAATTGGATCTCTCATGCACTGTTAGTAAAAATATAAAATGGTAGAGCCATTCTGGAAAGAAATTACAAAAATTCTTTTTTTTCTTTTCCCAGGTTCAAACACTTTTCTTGCCTCAGTCTCCCAAGTAGCTGGGACTACAGGTATGCACTATCACGCCCTGCTAATTTTTTTTTTTTTTTTTTTTTTTTTTAGTAGAAACAGGGTTTCACCATGTTGGCCAGTGTAGTCTAGAAATTCTGACCTCAAGTGATCTACCCTCCTTGGCCTCCCAAAGTGCTGGGATTACAAGCGTGAGCTACCATGCCTAGCCAGAAATTTCTCATAAAATTAAATATGTCTTTATAAAATGACCCAGTAATTTCACTTTCCAGTTTTTATAGAATTGAAATAAAAACTTATGTTCACACAAAAGCCTATGAACAAATGTTTATACTCTCTTTATTCATAATAGTCCCCCAATAAAAACAACCTAGATGTTGTTTGACAGGTGAATGTTTAAACAAACTGTAATAACATAGAATACTACTTACCAATAAAAAGAATGAACTATTGATATATGTTACAACTTTGCTGGATCACAAGGGAAATATTCTGAGTGAAGAAGCTTATCTCTTAAGATTGCATATTGTATGATTACATTTATATTGAAATGATAAAATTTTAGGAATGATTAACACATTAGTGATTGCCAGGTTTGAAACAGAGACGGGAGGGAGATAGGTATGTTTACAAAAGAACAACACAAAGGATTTTAGTGATGATACACTATTTTATATTATTGTGACACTCTGCATAAGAAACTTACCAGTTTCTTGTAGATGTCATTTCACTGATCTTTATAATATTCTTAAGAATAAAAATACAATTTTCTGGAAGATAGTGATAAACACATATATATACACACACACATTTATACACACAATGCAATATTTATAGTGTTATGCCATTGCAAATACGTATATACGTGTGTGTGGCATATATGTATGTGTATCTGTGTGTGTATGTATGTATGTATGTATGTATCTATCTACCATCATCTATCTTTATCTATCTATCCATCAATCTAGAGGGAGAGACATTCCTTGTTTTAGTAGCAAACTTGAGTAAATAAATAAATGGGGAAAATAATAAACAGCAGACTACAAATTCTAGCTTATTCAACCAATTTCAACATAATAATTTGGTTGTTAGGAAAGATCTTATTTCAGAACGCTGAGATATTTGTCACAAAAATATAATGTGTCAAACTTCCAAAAGTCTTGCTACATTTATTCTAGTGATTTAGTAAGTTTTCACAGGAGACAATCTTCAACATTTTCCAAGGATAACAATTCTCAGAAAGGCCACAAGATCTATTTAAGAAGACAAATGTTAATTATCTGTCACAAACTTTCATTCTGCTCTAGACTTATCTAATATTTACTGAGGGACTACACCATTTAGGCCTGTGGAGAGATTTAGAATGAAATTTCCATTGACTGTACACCTGAGGTTTGGTGATAGCAAAATTAAATACATGTTAAACAGATACATTCTTTCTTAGAGCTAAGGAAGGATTAATCAATTCTGACTTCTGAAACTGTGGTATTTAAACTGGATATACACAAAAGAGAATTATAATAATAATAAAATATGAAATATGAGGTAAGTCATACCTCTCCAAAGCTATACTCTTGTTCCCCGTCTTTCATTCACATCTTTATCTAGATGACCATCAAGTAGTACTTTGCATCTCCTTGGAACAAAGATGTCCCTGACATATCTGAAGTGAGGAACATATAAAGATGGAGATATAGTGAGAGGTCAGTCCAGGGAAAATAATTAGGACAAGATGCCAGATCATTGCAAAATAAGCTACAGATAGAATATTATTTCTTTTTATATTAGCCAGTGCAGAAAATATAGGTTTATTGGACATTTCAAAAAATTTATGGAAATTACTATTGCAATTTATCAGGTCTAGAAGATGAATCAGGTAATGTCAAAAATGTGAGATACTTGCTCTCTTTGTGTCATAGTTATTCTTTGCATAGTCATGTGCTTTAGGACTCATCACAAGACACGGTCATTAGTTGTTCACCAGTAAGTTTGCTATTTGCTTATTTCTTCAGTACTTATTACAGTTCCTGAAGAAATGAATGTTTACTGTAATTAGAAACAAATAAATCAGCTCAAATATGAGTAGTTTTATATATGTAATGGTATGTTCTTGGTTAATTTCAAATACTACAGCTTCTTCTGGAGACTGATAATGCAAATATTAAGAATCTTTGAAATACACATCTACTTTCTTGCCAAAAATTTCATATGTAGGTATTTTACCTAGAAAATAGCAAAAGATAAACAAAAAAGTGTAAACACATGTTTACTCATCAAGTTTATAATTGAAAAAAGTGAACATATTAAAATATTTGACAGTGGGAAATGGTTGAATGATAGTATATACATAAAATGCTATAGAGAGCTATAAATATCATAATACTAAAATTACATAATCATATGGGCCATTTCTGGTATTCTGAGGAAAAATTATGGTCTGAAATTGTCAGAAACTATAGTTCTAATATTTAAAAATAATACACATGTAAAACGATAAAAGCTGTTATTTTCTCTGGCTGCTAGAATTAAAATTTTCATTTTTTCCTTTGTGCATCCTCTTTCAAAATACCAGTGACAAAAAAGTTTAAATAAATGCAAAATAGCTCAGAGAAACATTACAATTTGTTAACATAATAGATTGTATTTCTCAGCCTGCCTTTACCGAGGGTGTTCATTTGACTAATTTCTCAGCATAGGGACATTACTACAAGCATGGTAACAAATTTCATGGTTGAGTCCTAAGCCTATAGATAAATAATCTTCCATCTTTCCTTTTCTTCCTTATTTGCTGGAGGATAGATGTATACATGGCTTACTTTCTTTCTTTCTTTTTTTTTTTGAGACGGAGTCTCGCTATGTTGCCAAGGCGCGATCTCGGCTCACTGCAAGCTCCGCCTCCCGGGTTCACGCCATTCTCCTGCCTCAGTCTCCCGAGTAGCCGGGACTACAGGCGCCTGCCACCATGCCCGGCTAATTTTTTGGTATTTTTAATAGAGAAGGCGTTTCACCGTGTTAGCCAGGATGGTCTCGATCTGTTGACCTCATGATCAGCCCACCTTGGTCTCCCAAAGTGCTCATATTACAGGCGTGAGCCACCGTGTCCGGCCCATGGCTTACTTTCATCAACAACAACAACAACCACAACAAAAAAATATGTAAGGAATTTGTCCTTGAAAAGCTACCAATGTGGAATCCTCAACTGAAACTCTTGTATGGATTGAAATACACTTTGTGGAATCCATCATATTTGGAGCTCTCTTTTTGCAATAACATAGACTCTTATGTATGTATTATAAGAATTGGTACCAAAATTAAGTGTTACTGTAATGAATTTAAAATATGCGACATACACTTAGGGATAGTAGGGTAGAGAAGGCACATTTGTTGCAGCTGAGTAACAGGTGACTCCTGTTATACTATAGCAAAATATACGGTAAAGATACACGATTGAGTGAACGAATATTGTTCCGATATCTGTTGCCTTGCTGGTTTGAAAAAGCCAGCTTCTTTTAGATTCCTAATGACAGAAAATAAATCTGTTACTCACAAACTCTTTGAAGGTCCTTTGTGATTGTCAACAACAACAATAAAAAGGAAAGTTGTTCTAAATAATCAAAAGACATTGATTGCCTTCTCACCCAAGCCTATTGGATCGATGTCGGTTGTTCTAAGGCAAGCACAATTAAAATTGGGAAAAGATGGATAGTTTGAAAATGGTAGGTAGGGTATAAAATTGGGTTTTAAAACTGTGCTTGCAAACACATAAAATTGTGTAGAAACAAACAGAACAAAAATCCACTAAGTTTTTTGAGGAGAATATGTTGATAAGTATTCCGCAAGCCTGACTTTAAAGAGTGCATTTTTTGTTCTTATGTTCTTCCTTTCATGTTCTTTTTTTTCTTTCATATTCTCTTACTCTTTTCTTCTTTTCCTCTTGTTTATTTTTGTTTTGGCTTTGTTTCTTAATTATAGAATTCTGTAATTATATACAACAAAATTTTAGGTGTATAATCAGATTAAATTTGAGAAATATATACAGCCATGTAAATACAATAGCATGCCATGGTATGTAATATTTGCCTCATCCCAAAATGTTATGGTTCTTTATCTTTACCACACTCTGGACCCTGGCAACCATTGATGTTCATTCCATCACTATAATTTTGCCTTTCATAAAATTTTATACAATTAGCATCAAACAGTATGTAGTATTTTGTATCTGAATTTTTTTTAACTTGACTTAATGTGTCTGAGATTCTCCAGGTTGTAACATACGTCAATGATTCCCTAATTTTATTGGTAAATATCATTACATCATGTCAATCTACCACAGCTTGTTTATCTACTGAGCAGTTCATTAGCATTTAGTTATTATCTCTTCTTGGTAATGATAAACAAACCTGCAAGCCTTTTTGTAGCCATTAACTTTTATTTCTTTTGAGTGAATACCTAGAAGTGGAATTAGTGGAATTACTGGATCACAGGGTAAAGATATACCTTATAGTCTAAGAAATCATCAAATTGTTTTCCAAATTGTCTATGCCATTTTTATTCCCATCAGAAATATTTGAATGTCTCAATTACCTCATGTATTTGCCAACACTTGGCATTGCTACATTTTTAGTTTTAGCCATTCTTGTTCACATGCAGAGGTAATTCATTGCAGTGGCTTTAAAAATATATCCACAAATTTTTTGAAACTTCTCCATTCAAGAGGTGGAGATTTATTCTCTACCCTTTAAGTGTAGACTATAGTTAGTGATTTGCATCTAACAAATAGAATAAAGCAGCGGGAGACAGAGAGAGAGAGGGAGAGAGAGGGAGAGAGAAGAGAGAGAGAGTTTGTGTGTGTGTGTGTGTGTGTGTGTGTGTGTGTGTGTGTGTGTGTGTTTTATCTGAAACTAGGTCCCAGCCATTGGAACTTCCTCATTACACTCTGCCTTAGTAATATTGGAGGAAGGAAGCTGCCATTTGTGAGTATCTATTTGGAGAGGCCTGAGGGGCAAACACTTGAAGTCTCACACCAACAACCAACAAGAAACTAGGACTGCTAACAACTGCATGAGTGAGTGGGAAACTCATGAAATGACTGTAACTGGCTGATAGTTTGATTGCAACCCAAAATGACCCAGGTAAGTTGCTCTTAGATTCCTGACCCTCATAAACTGTGACATAATAAATGTTTATTTTTATTTTTATGCTAAATTTTAGTGAAATATATTACTCAACAATAGTGAATATATTTATGGTATTAATTTTCAGTTCTGTAATGACATAATATTGAGAACCATTTCATGTGTTTTTCATATAATATTTCTTTCTTTTTTTTTGTCACCCAGCCTGGAGTGCAATGGTGCAGTCTCAGCTCACTGCAAGCTCCGCCTCCCGGGTTCAAGCAATTCTCCTGCCTCAGCCCCCCAAGTAACTGGGCTTACAGATGCCTGCCACCACACCCAGCTAATTTTTGCATTTTTAGTAGAGACAAGGTTTCACCATGTTGGCCAGGCTGGTCTCAAATTCCTGACCTCGTGATCCACCCACCTCGGCCTCCCAAAGTGCTGGGATTACAGGCATGAGCCACCACATCTGGCCCATATTTCTTTTGAGAAGTTTCTGTTTAAATCTTGGAACATTTTTTAATGGGTTGTCCAGTTTCATTTTGAATTTACAGGTTTACATTTTGAACTATATTCTCCAAGTGCATGCTTATCATTTTATTATTTTAATATTTCTTGAGGAACAAATGTGGGTTTTTTTAATTTTAAAGATGTATAAATTATCTTTTTTTATTTTACAGTTTGTTCTTTTTGTATCTTTTTGAAAAAAAAAATAAGTCACGGATATTGCCCATGCTTTGTAATAGAACTTTCATAGATTTTGCTATTGTACTTAGATCTCTTCTCCATTTTAAGTAAATTTTTGTATACAAGATAGTGGTCAAATATTTTGTTCTTTCTTTCATATAAATAGTAGATTATTTTCATTATTTGTTGAAAATATGTTTCTTTCCCTACTGAATTGTTTTGGTTCCTTTGTAGAATCATTTGATCAATTACGTATTTGTGAATTTGTGGACCTGCTATGCTGTTTCATTGGTCCATATCTCATTCTTATAAGAAAAATGTACCATCTTGAATACTAGCTTTATAATACCATGAGACCAGCTGGTATGCATCATCAAGCTTTGATTTTTAAATTTTTTTCTTGCCTATTCTAGGTCGCTGGCATTTATATATAATTTTTAACACTCGTTTACCAGTATTTTGCCAAAACCAAAAATGTATTATGGTATTTTGAGTGGGATTACAGTAGATTTCAATCAATTTTAGGAAAGAACTAATTTGAATTCCTGGTTAAATCCAACTTGGTCATAAAATATTATACATTTTAAATGTTGTTGGATTTGATGATACAATACTTAGAAATTTTTTTGTTTATAATTACCGTTTCTATGTCTGAAAATGTCAAAAAAAGGTAAATGAAAATAGGCTTGCTGGACTTAATACCTAGGTGATGGGTTGATAGGTGCAGTAAACCATCATGGCACACTTTTACCTATTTAACGAAACTGCACATCCTGCGCAGTTACCCCGGAACATAAAACAAAAAGAAAAAGAAAAAGAAAAGAGAAAATAGACATTTTTATAGAGACATTTTTTTCTAGCTATAGCATTCTTGATTGTCAGGTATTTTTTTTTTTTTGGTTTGTTTGTTTACTTTGTTGTTTCTTTGCTTTTGTCTTTAATTACAGTATTTTAAAGAAACCACCAACATTCTTTTGTTTTGCTTTGTTTCTGATAAGATGTCTAATAGCATTGTCCTTTTCCCTCTGGGTTTTATTTATTTTTGACTGCTTTTATGACTTTTTTCTTTATTGTTGATTCCAGCAATTTGATTATAATAGCCCTAGATATGTGTGCTATTTTTTCTGCCTTGTGTTTATTGAGTTTTCTAGATATGTAACATTATACTTTCATCAAATTTAGAAATATTCTAGCTATTATTTTTTCAAAAATCTTTCTGGTTTTTTCTCCCTTATTTTCTAAGTAAGGACTAAATCTACACTTATATTAGATTGCCTGATATTGTTATATAGCTCATTAGTGCTCTATTTATTTTTTTTCTCAATCCTTTTTTATTACATTCACTTTTTGGATAGTTTCTATTTCTGTGTTCAAGTTTACTAGTATTTTCTTCTGCAGTTTCTAGAATTAATCTTTTCCAGAATAATATTGGAAATTTTATTTCTGATATGTTTTTTACAACTACAAGTTAATTTTATGTCCTTTTTATACCTCCCATTTTCTCCTCTTTGTTATTATACTTTACTTTTTGTGATGGGAAACAAATCATCTTGTGATTAAATGTGTTCATGAACAATTGCAAAAAGAAAAGCCATCAACCAAATTAAATATTAAGTGCAAAGATATTTGTAGAAAAAAATTATTTGTAAACTAATAACAGAACACTTCATCTCACTAACTATTGAGGGAATAACATTTAAATAATTGGTATACTTTTTTTTTCCCCCAACCTGTTTAAGAAAAAAGGAATTTTGAAGTTTGATAAAACTCTGTGTCTGTGGGCATATGGGTGGAAAAGACTCCTGCCATATTTGTGGAAATAAAAATTGACATGTCTTTGGAATAAATTTTATAGTGTTTGCCACATGAATTGGCAATTTTACTCTCAACAAATACATTCCATGATTATAATAAGATGTGTGCAAAGATATGGGCAAAAATTCTCATTGCATATTATTATTATTATTTGAGACAGAGTCTCACTCTGTCACCCAAGCTGGAGTGCAGTGGCACAATCTCAGCTCACTGCAACCCGGGTTCAAGCTATTCTTCTGCCTCAGCCTCCCGAGTAGCAGGAACTGCAGGCGTGCGCCATCATGCCAGGCTAATATTTGTATTTTTAGCAGAGACGAGGTTCATCACATTGGCCAGGCTGGTCTCGAACTCCTGAACTTGTGATCCACCCACCTCAGCCTCCCAAAGTGCTGGGATCACAGGCATGAGCCACTGTGCCCGGCCTGAACATTATTTTTAAATACAAATGATTAGTGTTTCCAAATATTGACTACACGTACATATACTTTCCTCCAAGTGGTTGGAAAATAGCATATATGAGAGAGAAAGAGGAGACAGAGAGAGAGAGAGAGAGAGAAATTTTATGAGCTACCCTTGTGGTCTGGATCCAGAGTTTTAGGTAGGAAGAAGGTACACTTACAGATTTCATCATGCATCCCTTAGCAATATTGAAATTTTCCTACAAGACTTTGTGGGTTTCATATTTTTAAGACATATAGCTAGTATGTAGGAGTTTTTGGTTGTTGTTGTTGTTCCTTTTTTAAATGCAGCACAGTTTTACATTTCCCTTTTTCTCCATCTGACATTTCAGAACATTCTGGCTGTTTTCCTTTTGTTTCCTTTCCTGTCCTGAGATTTATCTCTTCTTTCTTGCCACAAATTTTACCCTATTTTTAAAATTTAAGCTTCATTCTTCAAGGAGGATATTGGACATGAACTTGTCTGAGGGGTAGTGTTACTCAGTAGACTTGATGGCTAAGACTGATCCTTGACTTGTGCATGGATGGGAAAGGCTCTTGGATGGGACATGGAATTGGCCAGATAAACATAGGATAATATTTGGGTAAAATTTATCTGATAAATGTTTACTATATCAGTAGGAAGATTCAGTAAAACATTCATCCTATACTGTTAGTCTATATGCAGGTCATTAGTCAAGTCCAATACCGTATACAAAAAATTCTGTATGTCTCTTGTACTCTACAATTCTTCTCTCCAGTTTCCTTCTGATAAATGAATTAATGTTTATATGTCAGTGGACAAAATTGGGTTTAACTGATAGTTCAAGATGTTGGAAGAGTAACTATTCAGATTCAGGGTAATAAAACAATAATAATAATAAATATCATCTTAATGTAAGTGCCAGCATATTTTGGGGTTTTATGATTATTAAAATATTGTTAGGATGGATAGGTTATTGTCTTGCCTGAGGATAAGAGCAGCATTTCTAGAACTCACAGACAGCTGTAGTAGTGGTTAATTATGACATCACTCTAAAACAATGAAACTAAATAAAGTCATTTTCTCACACTAAGCAATATTAGCTTTTGTCTTTACCCATGTTATATTTTGGTGTCTGTTTCTCATATGTTTAAGCCTAAACCATAGATATTGATTGATTCTACCAAAATCTGAAGTGTTATTTTTTAATCCTTATACCATAGAAAATTTAGAAAGATAGAGGTATTTTATGTATTAGTATGCAATAAATAATCTTTATACATTACAAAAATTCTTTTAGTTATTTTTTAAGGTATGACAAAACTTCATGGTGTGTGTGTGTGTGTGTGTGTGTGTGTGTTTATTTGCCCTTTAAAGTAATTTATTAGACACTTTTCTAGATAATGAGGCTAAAGAGGTGAACAGGCTAGATAAATGTTCTATCTTCATGGAATTGATACACCAATGTAGGGAGACAGATAATATAAACATGCCTACCTAAACAAGCAAACAAACAGGGCTACTTCACATAGTCATGATTGTGATAAAAGGGAAGAATGAAAACAAAGTAAGGACTCAAGGGATCCACAGCTGAAAAATTACGTCTTCTTGTAAAGAGGGGGAAGATGGGAGTAGTTGATTGAGCTAGGTTCTAAATGACGAGAAGGAAGTAGACAAGTGGAGGTTGAGGGTACAATATATTTCATACACCTAGCGCACAGGTGTTTATTGAGCTAACTGAAATTTTGAGCTAGACTGAATGATATAACCAAATAATCAGGTAATATGATATAAGCGACATTAATTAACAACTCAATGTCAGAGCTAAAACAAACAATGGGGGAAAAAGAACACTTTTAAAAAGACACATCCCAAAACAGGCAAGATATTTTTTTTTTCTGGCTGTGTTTTTTTCTCTAGGTGTGCTGTGAATATAAAGGATCTGCATATATTGACTGACTTAAGTAAGTCTGTAAGATGTAGGCATTTATATTTTATTCGTGTTTGTGGTACAAATAGTATATGTAGTGCCTAAGACAGATATTCAAAGAAAAGTGCTTACTTTTTTCTGACATGGAAATTCACATAGACTTTAGAATCAAGAAGAATTTGTTTAGAATCTGGACTTTGCTTCTCATTGCCTCATGACCTTTACCAATAGTTTAACCTAATTCCCCACATTTATTAAATGGGACTATTGACACATTACTCTAGATCTGTTGGATGAAATGCATAAGACAAGGTATATAAAACACTTATATAAAATACTTATTGTTTTTGCAGAAGATAATAGAATGTATAATTTGAAAGAGAAATCAATATTCGCTGCTGATTCTGTAACAAATTGCTTTCCAAAAAAGAAAGAAGAAACAGTTTAAATTATTATCTACTGTCAGCGTCAACTTTAAGGCCATCAAATCAAATATACCTTGAGGTCAATAAAAAATTGTTTAAATCGTAATAAAATGCTTTGTAACTGTGATATTTTATAATTAGTATATATAATTATGTATGTATATTATAGATTGTTCATATTAATTCTTTTTATCATAGGTACATTTCTTAAAATTTGTAATTAATCCGTTACTGTTATAATTTTTTATCCTCTACTGTTATAATTATATATATTCTACTCTAAAATTGTTATGCAATATTTAAATATGTAAGAAACTGATAAGATCTTTAGAAAGAACTCACAGAAAGAATTTTCTTCTACTTCCTTGAGCTGTTGTCTTTTTTCTCTTCCTGGCAGTCTCAGGTGAGTGCCTGCAGGAACCAGGCAAATATCAATATTGGCAATCTAGCTGAGCTACCACATTTTTTGTTTTTGATACTAAGGATAAAAATTCAAGATGTTTAAGTGCCATAAAAATTCTGTATAAAATTAATACAGGTAAAAATATAATCATTTACTAGTCTTATGAATTACCTACCAGTAGACAAGTTAGCTACCGTAATGCTCAAATATAAGCCTCTACATCTATAATGAGAGTATTAGTGCATGTGTACTTCTTTGCATGTTTACTAAAAGGTTAATAATAATATGTATTTTAAAACAACGATTACAATATTATTCCTCACCTGTTGTTATACATCCAATTTTTTGAAACAATGATTACAATATAATTCTTCACCCATTTTTATATATTCAATTTTTTTTGAAACAGAAAACAAAACATCGCAGGACAGTACAATAACGTAACAAATGATTTAGCCTCTGCTTTGCCAAGACTGGCGAGATCTTCCCTCTCTGCACCAAAGCAATAGAATGCATTGCACTGACGGAGAAACTGAATTTGGAGAATTATCTAGGAAAAAGATATCCAATGACATAATGAATTATATTGGGGTAGGACACCTCTAGCTATAACTTCAAAATCTGATTAAATAATGGTATTCAACTTCTAACTAATACAAATGTTTTTCTCATAAGAATATTTTTAATTTATTTTAATATTACAACTTCTCTCTAAGTGTTTTGCTTACTTATTTGATAATTATTCATATCTGGCAGCTACAAGCCCAAGAAAATTTTTCGTCTAACTCTGGTTCATTTAATTCATGAAAGTCCTACTATTTTACAGTGAACATCACCTATAATTCCACTGTAAGTACTGTTTTATTATTAGGGTAACATACACCCTTAGAAAACACCAAGTTTTAGACTTCCTTCCATGGAAGTAAGAGCTGGGTTTAGGAAAGAGCTTGGAATCACCACAAAGGCAAAAGCAGCAAATATGCTTAAAGAATCCATGATTTTCCAAATGAACAGTCATTTGATAGCAGCTTCCTTCTCTCAGATGTGGGTAGTCATTAAAAATCCATTAAAAAAGCAGCCTACATAGATTATGATTTTCGTTTAGAACAGGAACTCAGTATTCACTAAGAGGAAGCAAATATGAAGGCAAGGTGGGAAAGCTAAGAGAATACATGAATATCCATGTAACAAGCATGGATATTCATTTAACTACTAATTACAGGTGGAATAGGATCAATAAACAAAAATCATGGGTTAGGGACTTAGATACACAAGTTTAAATCTCAGCTCTGTGTAAACTTGAAAAGGTATGTGAAGTCTCATTTGTATTTGAACACATATGAGGGTGTGAGGGACTGATTGCCGTCTCTGGCAAATACATGCTCAAAAATTCTAAGCAGAGTGACCATGGTGATGATGGCAGTTGTGGAGATGGTAAAGAAAATGAGTTGGAGACTACTGAACCATTAATCTGCTCCCAAACAATTCTGTTCTCAAATCTCAAAGTCATGACCAACATGACCTATCAGATTTTGATATCAGAATTCCACTTTGACTTGTCAATTCATTTAGCACCGCCACGGTATGCACCCCTGCCATCCTTATTCATTTTATAAAATGAAGTTCTTTCTATAATATTTTATGGAACTCTCATTTTTATAACTATTTGGTTTTTCTTTTATCGTCCTCATACTCTTCCCCTCCAATATTTCAAATTTAATTTTTGAAATGGTAACATCATATAAAACAAATTCAACTCATATTCTCAATCACATTCAGAATGCCCACTCCATTCTTGGCACCTCCAACTTACAAAAAACTTAGCTTACACTTAAAACTAACTAGAGGGAAATATTTTAACCATGACAATTTTTTAAAGTGGAAGAAAGGGATAAATATTCAACATTTTTTCTTCATGTAGAAGACTGAAAATTCTATAGCAAGTGGCCTGAACCATATATCTAAACATTTAGAATATCTCAGCAACACAAAGTGACTTTGTTACTAGACAAGTTATTTAGGGAGCACAAGATGATTGGCCAAGATTTGGGTAGATTATTCTGTGTAATGAAAGAGGGCATCACCTTAGGAGAAATAAAGGGAGTATCAACATATTGTGCAAAATGTTGAAAGAAACATACATATAGTTGCAGTAGGCAAAGCCTGATAGCAGAGAGACATTTGAGATGATCTCTAGATTTGGAGTTGGAAGTTTCTCTGGGCTTCTGTTCCTCAAAAAAGTGTGAATGCTTTGTCACATTTTCTCATAGGTGAGTAGAAATAGGCAAAATGTGGTAAGGAAACCTTCTTGGTTAGAAAAAAATGAAAGTCATATCTGTTTACTACTAACAGGACTAGCTTATCTAAAATCATGGGGTGAATAACTTAAATGGGCATACACCATGTAATGCCTAGAAATCTAAGAGAAGTGTTAAGAATTCAAGTGCTAGGAAAAAAAAAAAAACTGAAAGAATACATTATTTCCTATTAGGCAAATACTAATCTTGAAAAACATCTGATACCTTCTGAAAATATATTAGACTCATAATTCTGCTGATGACCCTTGGCAAAATAGTTTAATCATTGGATATAATTCAGGGTCCCCAGTATATAAAACAATATCTATATTTAATTAATTAATTAATTAATTATGTTTTTATGTATGTATTTTTAGACTAAGTCTCACTCTGTTGGCCAGGCTGGAGTGCAGTAGCACAATCTCAGCTCACTACAACCTCTGTTCACTACAACCTCCACCTCCCGGGTTCAAAAGATTCTCCTACCTCAGCCTCCTGAGTAGCTAGTACTACAGGCATGCACCACCACACTCGGCTAATTTTTGTAGTTGTTTTTAGTAGGGATGGGGTTTCACCATGTTGGTTCAGGCTGATCTCGAATTCCTGACCTCAAGTGATCTGCCCACCTCGGCCTCCAAAAGGGCTCGATTACAGGCGTGAGCCACCGCACCTGGCCCAAGATCTATATTTTGTTAACTTATTGTACTCAAAGAACAGCATTATCTAAACAAATCAGCTAGAAATATATTGTAATCTAAATGATAATCAGATCCTACTTACAATGCAGGAAAGTACCCTTTTGTTTCCTAAGCCATGCACTTAGAGAGGTTAATATGTTGGCACCTTTTGAGTAGTTAGTCTGAATGATATTTATACAGAAGGGGTAATTCCCTTAAATGAGCATTGTACAAAATGATATTACATTTAAAAGGTAATAACAATTTCATGGAAAATTGCTTTCCAAAATACACAGAGAACCAACAATAATATGTTTCAAGTGCACAAATTACCTAAGTTGTCTCCAGTAGCATTTTAGATACCTTTGAAAAGAGGCGTTTGTTTGCTTACAATATTAAATATCCTATTAAATCGGCTGACACCTAGACTAATATTATCTTCAGAAGCAATGGTAAAAATTTTAGGAGATTATTTCCAACTGCCATGAGAGAAAAGCAGCAGAAAAACTGCTCATTTTTTTTCCAAGAAGAAAATTGAAGTTACAAAAATCAAAGTAACCTGACTAAAAAGTATATTACCTGGAAAGTTTGACTTTGGAGTTTCCATTGTTTCTTAGCACCAGTTTTATTATAGGTATATGGACAAATAGGTGCCTTAGTCTAAAATAGCGAATGAAATCGGTCACATCTGTGGAGGTTCATGCTGATGCTTACCTAGAAAAAAAGTGGTCTTCTGAGAATAAGATATTCAGAAGCCTGTCCACCCATCCACATATTTAGAATGAGGAGCCCCAGATAAGCAAGAAGAGCTAATGCTTTTCTTGTAGTGAAGACATAGATGGTTTCCCCAGGAGGATTTTATCAGTATAGCACGGACTAAGGATAAGCAGTCATACTTCCTCAAGAATTTTCTGAGAGAACTTATCCTGGGAGAGACAAATGGTTCCTCTTGGAAGTAAAACCCTTAGCTATGGACTGTAATATATTGGTAGGAAAATAAATTGTTACTAAATTTACTTTCAGTAGATTTCATTGTCAATGTATATTAAAGCCATAAAATACTATATTTAACTTCAATGTAAAAGTATTTGAAAAGTCACAAAATTAGTGTATCATTTGGATAGAAGATATCACTCAGAGAATTTATCTAAGATGGTTAATAGTAGATGTACATATTTATGCACAAGGATACTCACTGCAGCATAGTTTATATAAGAAAAATGTTAGAACTAACCAAAGTGGTCAACAAATGGTGATTTGCTAAATACTTTATCATTAATAATTCTAGTTTAGATACACATTAATAGACACATGAAGTTTTTTCACTATATACTAGGTTAAAGGAAGCAGTTCATAAAATATTATTAATGTGACCACTTTTACAAAAATATTATTTTATATACGTAGAAAAAACTGCAATATTTACAGCAAAAGTGTTTAAATCGGGATTTTGAGGTTGCAAACAATAAAGACTCTATTTTCTTCATTATCTATTTTGATTGCAATAAAATATGTATTACTTGCAAAAATAAGATAACATTTAATGAAAAAGATGAATCACATCAACTTCTTCAATATTAAATAAAAAATAATAATATCAGGACAAGAGATACAAGAATGTTCTAAATGAAACGCAAAGCAATGTAGGAAAGATACTCACCACATCTAAAAAATGCAAAATACTCATATTGAATATTTAAATAACTTAAATGAATAGCAGACAGCATAATAGAAAATGATAAGAAATTTCAATATGTCTTTTATATGCACACAAAATAAAACCATATATGAATGGCCAAAACACAAAATAAAAGTTGATGAACTCATTAGTTTTGTTTGAAATGCAAATTAAAATGACTAAAGGGGGTTTCCACTTTCTATAATATCAACATTAAACAAAACTGCCATCAGATAAAAGTTATAAACTCTGGAGAAATACATAGATATGAAAAAAGAAATATGAAAACACTAAAAAACAATGAAAAGCAGACGTCGCCAGGAGAGTAGTTGACAGGAAAGGGAACAACACAGGTGAATTTGTAATTTTTCTTGGTTTTTCATCTGAAGACAGCCAATGCTAAACTGACTCAAACTTAGATACAAACAGGTAATATTACTGACCAAAGAATCAAAGGACAGTTTTAGAGGACAGCACAGATGCTGAAAACTTAAGAAATCTCAGAAAGGACAGATCTAAAGAAGGGAAGCTCCAAATTCTGCATATAAACTATACAAATCACTGGCTGATCTCCAAACTCCACGTGTGGGACGGAATTCAATAATGAAAAATCTGAATAAAGATTTCAGATGCTCTCCAGAGCAGGAGAGACAGAGTTTGGAGTTTCGCTGCAGCTGAGTTAAGTGCCCATTAAAGCAAAAAAGTAATACTTTTCAGAGTCATAACAGAATCCAAAATCACTAACACATAATTCATAATGTCCATGGTACAATTCAAAACCATTAGACCTACAAAGGTATAAGAAAATGTAGTAGTAGTCATTCTATAAGAGAAAAATAAAACCATAAGAAGCAGCTTTTAGGTAAGATGTTTGAATTAGTACATACAGATTTTAAAGCAACAAATACATTCCTGTTCAAAGACATTTTGTATATATGAAAACGTATATATATAATATACATATATTTTCCAACCAAGAAATCTCAGCAGGGAGGGAAAAACTGTATAAATAAACCAAATGCAAATTCTAAAGCTGAAAATTACAGGGAAAAAAGGTTAAAAAATAAATAGAGCCTAAGTGATGTGTGAGGCAATATCAAATGGTATAAGGTATGTGTAATGGGAGATCCACAAGGACAGTTGAGAGAGACTCAAAAAGAAAAAAAAAATAACAACGAATAAACAGGTGAAATTCTCTAAATTCATTGAATGGCATACGTTAACAAATTTAAAAATTCCAACAAACCTTAATCAGGAGAAATACAAAAACCAAAACAAACAAACAAACAAAAAGCCATTCCTAAAGTCATCATACTTAAACTGCTGGCAGACAAGAGGAGCAGCAGAAGGAGAAGGGCTCCTGGGATTTTGACAGCAGTCTATTTCTTGACCTGGGTGAAGTTATTTATTCACTTTATGTAAATTCAATGAGTTGTGACTTTATTTGGGGGTGTGTGTATTTATGCGTTTATGTATTTTATATTTTATTAAAATTTTAAAATAAGAAAACTAGGTTTCTGCTTTATCTGTAACATTTAAAGAGCTTGGAGGTTGTTGTTCCTATCCTTACAAAAACAAGAAGCTAGACAAACTGAAAATCAAGATTTTTGTTCGGACCCATAGAGAATTACTGCCACAAGAAAACCACTACTTTGAGAAGTGGAGGACCAAGACCATCAAGAGAGATGGAGCCAAGTCTATTTACCAGAATTATAAGACACTGAAAGTCATAAGTGCTAAGTGCACTTACTTCATATATATATATGTAGAGAGAGAGAGAGATGCATGAAGTAATATATTTTTATATGTGTGTGTATGTGTGTGTGTATATATATATATATATATAGAGAGAGAGAGAGAGAGAGAGAGAGACAGAGTCTCCTCTGTCACCCAGGCTGGAGTGCAGTGGTACCATCATAGCTTCCTGTAACCTCGAGCTCCTAAGCTCAAGTGATCCTCCTGCCTCAGCCTCCTAAATAGCTGGCACTACAGGCATGTGTCAACTTGCCTGGCTAATTTTTTAAAATTTTTGTAGAGATGGTGTCTCACTGTATTATCCAGGCTTGTCTCGAACTCCTGGCCTCAAGTGATCCTCCGCCTTGGTTTCCAAAAGTATTGGGATTATAGACATGAGACACCATGCCTTCACTAATAATTTTGATGAATTATGGATGGTTGAGTACAAATAAGAGTTCACATTTTTTAAAAAATGGCAGCTGAAAATATGTAGCTGGGATGAGTTGTGAGATGGGGTCACACTTCCCTGGGATTTTCTTTCAGGAACCCTATCTGGGTCCTATGGAGAAAGGGTTAGACAAAGGCTAATACTGAAACCTTATACCATACTGAGGTAGGGATTTCTATCTCATTCAAGATGTCCCCGGCCTTCCTCTTATACCTAAGGTAAAGAAACAATGGCAGGGCATTAAACAAATATATTGAGGTTGCTGCAGCTAGGAAAGTAAGCAGAGGGGAGTTCGTGAAGGAGGAGACGTGTAGCTAGAAGAGGGACAGAACACTTGTGGAGGCTAAACTCCTGAGATAGATGCAACCCCACTAGAACACTAAGACATAATCAGAAGATTATGGAATGGACCCTTCCCTCATACCCTACCACTGCACTAAAAGGGACCCAGAAAATTAAGAGTGGATTATAGCTAAAGGTGCCACAAGATACAGATTCACTCAGAGGAGAAGTACTTAGGGAAGCCCTAAGTCAAGAGGATTGATGCAAAGAAAAAAAAAAAGACACTAGAATAATTTGACATCTCTGGTACATACAGATACAGCAAACATTAAACACAGCCCAACTCCTAGCCATACTAATGCAAATTCTCATAGTCAAGGCCTGTTTAACTCAGTTATATTGCTGATAGAACATGTTCAGCTTTCAACAACAACAAAAAAATTACAAATTATGAAGAAAATCCAGAACAAAGTCTGAAGAGACAAAGCACTCATCAGAACCAGATTTAAATATGATGCAGCCATGGGATTTTAAAAACCTATGACTAATATGTTAAGATTGCTGGTTGGGGATGGTGGCTCACGCCTGTAATCCCTTTGGGTGGCCAAGGTGGGCAGATCATGAAGTCAAGAGATGGAGACAATCCTGGCCAGCATGGTGAAACTCCATCCATACTAAAAATACAAAAATTAGGTGGGCGTGGTGGCACATGTCTGTAGTCCCAGCTACTCAGGAGTCAGAGGCAGGAGAATCGCTTGAACCCAGGAGGCGGAGGTTGCAGTGAGCTGAGATTATGCCACTGCACTCCAGTCTGGAGACAGAGCGAGACTCCATCTCAAAAAAGAAAAGAAAAGATTGATATTGGCAAAAATAGACAACATGCAAAACTAGACAACATGCAAAACTAGATGTGTAATGTCAGCAGAGATATGAAAACTGTGAGAAAAAATTAAAAGGCAATCCTGAAAAAGCACTCTTACTGCTCAACAATAAGAAAATAAATAACTAAATTTTAAAAGGGTTAAGGTGTCTGAACAAATATTTCACCAAATAAGATATACTAATGGAAATAAGAATATTAAAAATTCAACATCATTTTCCATAAAAGAAATGCAAATTCTGTAACAACGAACTATCACTAAACACCTATTAGAATAGCTAATAACTGTAAACTAGTTCAACCATTGTGGAAGACAGTGTGGCGATTCCTCAGGGATCTAGAACTAGAAACACCATTTGACCCAGCCATCCCATTACTGGGTATATACCCAAAGGGCTATAAATCATGCTGCTATAAAGACACATGCACACATATGTTTATTGCAGCATTATTCACAATAGCAAAGACTTGGAACCAACCCAAATGCCCAACAATGATAGACTGGATTAAGAAAATGTGGCACATATACACCATGGAATACTATGCAGCCATAACAAATGATGAGTTCATGCCCTTTGTAGGGACATGGATGAAATTGGAAATCATCATTCTCAGTAAACTATGGCAAGGACAAAAAACCAAACACCGCATGTTCTCACTCATAGATGGGAATTGAACAATGAGAACACATGGACACAGGAAGGGGAACATCACACTCTGGGACTGTTGTGGGGTGGGGGGAGGGGGGAGGGATAGCATTAAGAGATATATCTAATGCTAAATGGCGAGTTAATGGGTGCAGCACACCAGCATGGCACATGTATACATATGTAACTAACCTGCACATTGTGCACATGTACCCTAAAACTTAAAGTATAATAATAATTTTTAAAAAAAGAAAAAAAAAGAAATTTAAATTAAAAAAAAAGAATAGCTAATAACAAAAAATTGACAATACCAATTTCTGGCAGATGCTAAACAACATCTCATTTATTGCTGGTAAGAATGCAAAATGTATAGCCATTTTGGAGGACAGTCTAGCAATACCTTTTAAAACTAAACGTAGTCTTAATTATATAATCTATCAAGCACAATTGAAAGGTATTCACCTAATCTATTTGAAAACTTAGCAACACCAAAACTTACACACAAATAATGTTTATAACAACTTTATTCACAATCACCCAGAACTGTGGATAAACTGTGGATAAACTGTGGTATGAATGTGCAATAGAATACTATCCAGTGATAACAATGAGTGAACTATTAATCCACAGAACAACATGTATGGGTTTGAAATGCATATTACTAAGTGAAGCAAGCTAGACTGAAAATGCTATAAACTGTGTGATTCCATTTATATGACATTATGGAGAAGAGGAAGAAGAGGGAGAAGAAGGAGACAGAGGAAGAAGAAGTAGATTTGTATTTGCATGAGGTGGAGGAAGAGAGGAGTGTTGAATGGCTAATGCGTAGAAATATTGTTAGGGCAATAAAATTATTCTGTATGTTGCTGTAGTGGTGGATATATGACATTATTTATTTGCCAAAAGCCATAGAACTCTATAGCACAAATGAGCCATACTGTATACAATTATTTTAAAAAATTAGTGAGTCTGGGATCCCAGCATAGAATGCAGATTAGAAAAAAATAATATGACTGTATGACAAATGTATGACAACCTCACTGAATGTGTTATGGACAAGAAGGCCTGACCTCAATAACTTTGAAAATGAGTAGAAGTATAAGACTAAAGGAAAAAGAAACTATCCATTAACACTGAACTCTAATTGGTAAACATATTTTTTTCCTCTGTGTATGGGTTAATTATTTGGAAACTACTATACATTTTTAGTGGGTTTGGGCAAAAAAGTGAATGGATGGCATATGGTGGGACTTAGATTCTCACTCATTGGAGCAGGAGGTTAAAAGCAAATGAGAGAGAAAGTTGAAATTAACCATAAGATGTAAACTTAGAGATGGAGATATAGGTGGGTAAATATAGAAACAATTATAGAGGTCTTTGTATTGTATAAACAGATTAGTATACATGGATATATTTCCCCAGGCTCTGTCCAGTGAGAGAGAAAACATATTCCAATAACAATGAACTCAAGGAGCACCCAAAACTTGATTTCAAATTCTATTGACTAATAAAAGGAACAAGGTCTCCTTAGAGAAATGGCTGATTCTTGTTCTTGGGCAGTGAATACATGAGGTAAGCCTAGGGTCATTTGCAGTTCCAAAAGGTAAGGAAATGTTCAACAAAGGCAATAATGGGGATGCATCAAGGTGACAGAGGAGCCAAATAAAAGAACTCCCAATGGCAAAGCTGGAAACCATTAAAGCAACAAAATAATGTATTAAGAAAATTAGTGTAGTACTAGATTATAATCCAAGTTATAAAATAAATAGCTATGCTTCTAAATGAGTAAATAAATAAATGGAAGAGAATAGGCAAATTTCCCATACAAAAAAAATAAAAATAATTTATGTAGATATTCTCCTTAAAAGGTAGTGGAACATAGCTTTCACACCTTGAATGTAATGTGAACATTGCAATTTCCTTCCAAAGACTACAGTATGGAAAGAAGGGAAATGGAGCAATTTGAGTGTGGAATGACCTGATAAGCACTTCCTCAGAACAGATGTTCAAGGTCAATATCAACAGTGATGGGTCACATTAATCATATGTACCCTAGACATGATGTGATGAGAATGGTCCTTTCTCCTTGCAGTCTTCCTCCTAAGAAACTATAGCTTAAGTCTGAGTAGCAGAAAAACATTAGCAAATCCATATTAAGAGACATTCCAAAACTAGATCAGTATTGCTCAAAACTGCCAAGGTCATCATAAAAAATGAAAGTCTGAGAAATTGTTTTAGCATAGAGGAGCATACGGAGATGTGATATAGCTAAATATAATGTGGCATCATGGATAGGATCCTGAAACAGAAAAGGAATATTATGGAAAAACTAAAGTAATTCAAACTAAGTAAAGACCTTATCTTAGTTAATAATATACCAACATTGGTTTAGTCAAGCAAGGTGGCATATGCCTACAGTTCCAGCTACAGTTTGGGAGGCTGAGGCAGAAGGATTATTTGAGGCCAGGAGTTTGAGGACAGCCTAGGTAACATAGTGAGAACCCTGTCTTAAGAAAGAAAGAAAGAAAGAAGGAAAGAAAGAAAGAAGGAAAGAAAGAAAGAAGGAAAGAGAAAGAAAGAGGAAAAGGAAAAAATTAGTTTATTAATTGTGACAACTGTTTCCTATGAGTGTAATATGTAAATAAGGCAACTGGGGGTGATGTACATTGAAACCTTCTGTACTCTTTGCAATTTCTGTGTAAATCTAAATCTACTCATAAAAAGTCTATTTTAGAGAGTAAAAACAACAAACAATATTCCATGACACATTCTAAAATATTCTACAATCAGATTTTCTTCATTATTTTTTGCTTTAAGTTACACAGTTATGTTTTTTACTTGGGACAGTGATTATATTCATCATCTGCTTCCTAGAACCCTTGACTACAAGGTGCATGGCTGAGTCTGCTAGGTGACTGCTCACATGGGCTGAATCAGCTGGAAGCATGCATCTAGGAAATCTATTCCTCATCATTTGCCAAGAATATCTAATACAATCATTTCCGCTGAGGCCATAAGGCTAACTTACTTTGTTTTTTGTTTGTTTGTTTGTTTGTTTTTTGTTTTTTTTGTCTGATTGTTTTTTTCAAAAGACACTATTTCAGGCAAAGAGTTGTAGCCAGGGCCTTAAAACATGAAGGAATAGCTGAAACCATCCATGATTCCAAGTCTGACTGTCTTAGGTTAATTTATCACAGAAACTGAAATAATCAGAATGGGAGAAAGCTGAATCACTTATTTCATAACGACTCAGTCAATGATTTCCCAGAAGGCAAGAATGAATTTCAGACAGCAAAGGCGTGAGATGAATTGCCAGGGCTTACAATCTGTCTTGCAAAGGTAAGGATAACCAGAAATAAAATCTTAGATTTAAAAAAAAATCTTAGAGATAGAATAAATTTGTCTCTCATCCCTGTTCCCATTCATATTGATTGTTTCACTTCATTCCATCGCCTTATCCCTAGAGGTATATACGTTTATTTGTTATTTGTATATCCTTTTAGGGTCTGTGAAAATACAAAAAAAAAGAAAAGAAAAACACATATATATTTCCCCATTTAATGCAGAAAGATAGCATAAAATATGCACTCATCTGTATCTTGTTTTTTTTATTTCTGATGATGACTGAAGAGCCCTATGCAAATCAGAATCTGTTCATTTCTATTGCTATTGCCTTGCCTTCAGTGTGGCTTAGCTACTTCCTGCCGTTGCTTCTTCAGGCTATCTTCTATGTCATCTTTCATGTCCACTGCTAGCACTAACTTTCTTTTGCTTTGTATCACCCGTTTAAATTTCTGAATACAGAATATATGGCTAATTTAAGAAATTGCCATTGTCTGGGTTTTAATTGAGCTTTTATACTCAACCACCTAACTTAAGGAGTTTTCTTCTCCTTAAGTTAGCTGTAGTCAGGTGATTGAGGTAAAGTGGAAAGAGCTTGGTCATCCTTACAAGAATATAATCAGCCAGCGCTGCTCCCTGAATAGAGGCTGTGGGCTTCACTGTTTCTCTAAGAAGAGGGTGGTGAACATGAGAGAGAATTTGATTGGCCAACCTTTACATCTAGCTTAGTTGTTTCTTATTTATGTTACCTGTCAAATAAAAAACAGATGATTAACATAATGTTCTAGATTTTTTTTTTTGGAACTGGCTTATTCTACTTTTTATTTCTCACTACTCTCAAAATTCAAACCTCGTATGTATAACAAATCACATTCCCTTCAGAGATTCAACTTTTCTTTCCCTTTTCCCTGGTTTTTCCTTCCATGTAAATTATCCTGACAATGTCTTTCCTCATCTCCTAAATCAAAGTTAATTGTTCCTTTATCTGCAAACCTAAATGACTGTGTTTTCATTTCTGCTTTGTATTAACTAAAAGAAATTAGTAAGCAAAGAATGACAGAAAGAATATGTAATCATTACATATATAAAGGACCAACTTGGTCCTGTGAATACATTAGAGCTTCTAAGTGCTGCTGATCTTTTGCTTCTCTCACTGACACTGGCTAAAACAGCATAGGAAATAAATTGAGTGAGTATATATTTGCAATGATTTGCCTATTTTTTTCATTGGTATTGTTGCCAGGAAGAAATCATGGAATGGACGGGGACAAAAATGAGCTACGTCATTATTGCCCTGAGTAGTTTAGCTAGGGCTTCTGTCAGCTGGGTATGTTAGAGCTCTCTGTCCTTTCTATCTTTTAGGAGGTTTGAAACCAAGAGGAAAAATCAGTGGAAAATAGACTCAACAAAACACCTAGCAAAAACAGTGTTTTCTCTTTTTTTCCCTCTAAGCGCAAAAGGGACAGATATTTATGCAAATAAATCACCAAAAGCACCTCTATTTATGGATGACATTCGTTTAGACATGACTACAGCTCCACAGTTCCACCTTGAGAACCAATTTTCAGTTCACTTTGCGGTTACTGAACACAAAATTACTTAATTTTTCAACAAACTAAAAAAAGAAATCCATGTCCTCTAGTTGTATGGCCTACAAATGTGTCATTTGTGAGTATATTAATTTCTAGTGATAGGTCCAAGTTTAAAATTTTAAAGAAAATTAATTAGAGCATATATTTAAGGATGATATCTAACTTCCAAGGGGTTAATGTAATTATTTTTGCTTTTAAAAAATATGCACTCTGAATATCATGCGTTCATCTAAAACAGTTATTGCTCAATGAATCAAGGAACTAACTGAAACTACTGAGCTAACAATGCTTTAATAAGTTCAGTCATTTATATCAAGCACAGCGCTACAAATACTACCTATTGCAGGGTAGAAATTCAGGGAGAGTTAACCAGACACTGACTCAATTTCAAAGATTGGATTGAGTTCTAGAAGCCTAAAGCCAACATAAGAACATAAAAAGCAGCCAGAAATGATTAAAGTGAAAATATGTAGATAGAGATATTGTTGCAGATACCAACATAGACATAGATAGCAAGGATGGGGCAATAGATAAACTATGCTAATGAGTTCAACTACACTAATACAAGAGGGTGGAGCCTATGCAACTGAGAGTAGAACATAAATATTCTGAAAACAAAATGGAGGCTACAAGAAATGTGGGAATTTTGAACATCAATGGGTTTTTTTTTTTAGGTACATTTTCTTTGGGGTGAGTTGATCTGACTGAAGCAGGGCATGAGAAAGCAAGAAAGATATATATTTTAAAGTTGTAAAGAAACTCCAAAGTACAAAATTCTACCTAGACAGAAACCAATTTTATGTCAATATTAACTGATGGCCATGCAGTTTTTTTCTGGACCAGAATTTCTGATCTTTTTTACTGTTGATATTTGAGACTAGATAATTCTTTCCTACAGGTGGCTGTCATGTGAATTTTAGGAAGTTTGCCAGCATGCCAAGCATCTACCCACTAGATGCCAGTAGCGCCCCCTCCTCAGTTATGATAATCAGAATTATCTCCAGACATTGTCAAATGTCCCCTCAGGAGCAAAACCGGCCCTCTGTTAAGAGCCACTGGTCTAGACCAGTTCAATAACTGAGAACCCACATAAATGCCCATTGGATTAATGGGCCTAAAGAGGATTATCTGTGGCGTTTGAGGAGTGATCCTTTAAACAGGAAATATTTATTATATAGACATTGTCAAGCATTAAAAGCTACAGATACTGGCAGTGCTGCTAGGCTTAAAGAAAGAGCAATAAACCTATAATATAGTATCATAGATAGGTGTAAGAAGGCAAAAACTTCCCATCAATTTCTCCTGGAGTCACATAGTGAAGTTGGAGGTGGGACTTGACTCTGGAGGCAGGGCTTGGATGCCAGAACAAATTGAGGACTAGCTAAAACAAGGACCAGATGAAAGCAGCCCTCCATAAGACATGCCTGCAGTTTACCATTGCCATAGCAACACCCAGGAGTCATGGCTTCCATGGTAATGACCCAATAACCCAAAAGTTACTCTTCCTTCCCTAGAAGTTTCTGCATAAACTTCCCCTTAATCTACATGTAATTAAAAGTAAGTATAAATATGACTGCAAAACTGCCCTGAGCTGCTAATTTCAGCACACTGCCAATGGAGTCACCCTACTCTGTAGGAGCAGTCATGGAGCTGTAACATCAGCATTTCAATAAAGCTGTTTTGTTTTACGCTACCACTGGCTTCCCGTTGAATTCTTTCCTGGGTGAAGACAAGAGCTCTCATGGGCTAAGCCCCACTTTGGGGCTTTCCTGCCCCTGCATCAATAAGATTGGGATTCTGGGGATTCCTGAGCTTGCTGTGGGCCTACTTGGGTTATAGAAATTAGCAGCCAGACTGTACCATGTCAGAAACTGCGATGACACTGGCAAAGGTCAATAGTTTCTGGACTAAATAAGCAAGTTTCCACGCCTAATTTATATATATATATAAAATAAACAAACAAACAAACTATATATATATAAAATATATATGTTTTATATATATTATATTTTATATATATAAACAAACTAAATATATATATATAGTTTATTTGTTTCTTTGTTTGTTTGCTTGCTTGTTTTTTGAGATAGAGTCTCGCTTTGTCACCCAGGAGTGCAGTGGTGTGATCTTAGCTCACTGCAACCTCCACCTCCTAGGTTCAGGTGATTCTCCTGCCTCTGCCTCTTGAGTAGCTGGGACTACAGGCATAAGCCACTACACCCAGCCAATTTTTCTACTTTTAGTAGAGACGAGGTTTCACCATGTTGACCAGGCTGGGCTTGAACTGCTGGCCTCAAGTGATCCACCCACCTCGGCCTCCCAAAGTGCTGGAATTACAGGCATGAGCCACTGCACCTGGCCTCACTTCTAATTTTTAGACAAGTTTCTACTCCTGATTTGTAGCTAAGAACAGAAGAGAATTTCGTTTTTATCTTTCCCCTCCTTACAACTAGCAAAGGGAACAAGGATATTTTTTAAATTTTTAAAGAAGGAAAAGATAACATGTTATATTAAAGATGAAAGAAAATCTGAGAAGTAGTCATAAAAGAGTGACTGAGAGAATTTACCTAGTGCCTAGGCAGCTTTAGCCTAGACCAGATTAAGTAGTTTACTGAATAGAACTGAATATTTATGAGTCAGTGTTTCTAGAAAAGTTGGAATTAATAAATGGGTTTTGGTGTTGACAAAAAAGAAAGAGTCAACTTCATTGGAATCCATTTGTTTCTTCCTTTGGTAAATGCAGACAAAACATCTGCTTACTAAATGCTCTATAATTTTGCAACAATCAATATCAACACAACCCTGCTGTGTTTTGCTCAACTCTCACGTAGATGAAAACACTGAACGTACTTGCTAGCAAACATAAAAATATATCCACCAAGCACCAAGCACATATGTAAGTACACATGTTAAGACCAAAATGAAGACAATTTCAAACAGAAAAAAAAAAAAGAAAGAAAGACTTCATACCAAAAGGAAAAAAAAGAGAGAGAGAGAGAATGAATGACAGCCATCTTCCCTTTTTTTTTTTTTTTTTTTTTTTTTTTTTTTGGTGAAGAATAATTATTTGCTGTCATGTCTGGTCGAGATCTTTTGCAATTTTTTTTTTCACATTTGTTTGGTGTGCCTATTCCTGGGCCATTATTTTGGCTAATAGTTCACACACTCAATTTTCTTTAAAGTGATGCACTTGAGCTGATTAACGTCAATTTTCTTTAAAGTAATGCACTTGAGCTGATTGAAGTCACCGGATGCAGTGGATGTGCTGAGGTCTAGAGGTCCTGCACCCCAAGCTTTGCATGTCAATAAGTGACCAAAACTGCAATGATATATGCAGACCGACCCCATTGACTCTAAATAGGAAAGATTCCGTGGTGCAATTCATGTTCTGGAGCTCACAGTGGGATCAGATTGAAGTTAGACTTCACCTCAGATCACCATCTCTCACAGTTCTGTCCTCTTCTCCTGCTTCCCTCATGCCCTTACTTGGTACTCCTAAAAATATAGTAGCTCAAAAAATCTCACGTGCACAAATCTTGTCTCAGGTTCAGCTTCTAGGAATACAGCCTAAGACACTAGTGTGTATCCTAAGTTCCTGCCATTTTTGAAAAAATATTGATTAAATTTTTGTCTTCAATAAAAAATAGTAACCACCAAAATGTTAACATTCTTGTGAATTCATAAAGTTATGATTTAGTAAAAAGCTCTAACTGCAGGCAGAATGCTTGCTTCAAATTACGTCCAGTTAACAAGGAATGTGTAAACATACTCAAAATAAATAAGCATTTGACTCTTTAACACTTTGGATTTTTCCTTGATATATTTTTAAGGTTTTTCAAAGACTTAATAGAAAGTCAACAACATGGTATGACTCGAAAGATACCTTCAAGGCCACCGCCCAAACATTCTCCTCTGCCACTAAATCTTCTCCATTATCATATTACGGTTTGAATAACCCATCATAATGGATTCAATTATTCCTATTAAATTATTGCCTTATCTAAAATTTAAGAATTTTCATTGAGAAAAAAAAAAGAACCCTGATCAATGACTGAAGATATGTAGGTTTGCTGCATGCCCAAGTTGTGATAGACTAAAGATCATGATCATTTTAAGTTGTTCTTTGCTATTTTGAAAGAAATAAAAATTGTTGCTCAAAATATTTTTGCAGGCACCTTCTTCCATAAGGAAATATTCAAAATAATAAGATGAATGTATCACCATTTCTCTCAAAGGAAGAATTTAGTTTTAGCATTTAATTAACTACATAAGCATTTCCGATATACCCATATTTAGTCATTACTTAAAATATATCAACATTATTTGCAAGGTACACATGAAATTTACTTTCTTCATCTTTCTTTTTAGGTATATTTATCCCAGTGGTGGGCATGTTTGCTTCATAATGTGTGCTCGGCTTTTAAACGCTGCTTTTGTACCTAAGAATGCCATAGCCAGAAATACTTTTTTTTTTTCTAGTGAACAATTGCAAAGCATCTATGTCAATGCACACAATGAAAGACTTTATTTTTCAGACTGTGAACGTGCAAAACAAGGAAAACTAGTTCTGATATGGAAACAACCTCAACTGATACATACACTTTTATGTTTAATTTTACTAAAATATCAAACATCATATCCTCACTATGAACTGTGATAAACAGTAGTTTTGCAAAGATGAGAGATGAATCACTAACATCTTGGCAATTGAATTTTTTACTTTTTTCTTTAACCACCTGCAGGACAAATGGGTAGGAAGAGATGGATGTAACAACGAAGGGAGGGATGGAGGAAGAGAGGGAAGAGACCCATTCTTTCCAATAGGAAAAACCAAAACAGAAATATGTTTTCTTACAGCCTATAATGTTCATGTGCTAATTTTTTCTGGAGAATAGGGTTATTGAAATATATGTATAAAACTAATTTGAACTGCCATTTTTATGTGCTTGCTGCTGAAATTCAATAAGAGATTATTAGAATTTTCAGTATGTTAGTTATAAATTTGAAATAAGCATCTATAGAGATGCTCATTTTAAAAATTATTTTCAAAGATATTTCCTTTAATTACCATATTTTAGTTTCCATGTTTTAATTAGCTACCCTTCAGATGAGTAACATATTCATGTATACCTTCATTCATTTGGTATTAATGTTGTTTTTGTTTGTTTGTGTTTTTACTATTTTATTATTCTCTGAGAGTTGGCTTAAAAAAATTTTAAAGTGCAATTTTATTGTGGAGGGAAAGGAATCAATATTTGAGCAGGAGACATTTTCAGAGAATATGACTAAAAAAACTAAAAAAAAAAAAAAGAAACTTCCTATGTAGTACTCTTTTTAAAACAGGCAAATTATAAAACTTCTTGGATAGAGTTGGAGGAAGAGGAAGGAATCTGCCCTTGAATTATTTATTCTATGCTGACAGCACCAAGAAAACTGTGTACATTACACTGATAATTGTGTAGGTTACACTGTTTACCTGGAGACAGACCACAAATCTTATTTAATCTTGTTTTTAAATGTTTTTATTTATAGAAATTTATGGAGTACAAGTGTAGTTTTGTTATATGAATAGATTGCATCCTCCTTTTTATCCACTGTGTCCCAAAGTATATCTTAGATTCTTAGCACATATTATCTTGTTTATTCCTTGAATTAATCCCACAAGGTAAACACTTATTTTCACGTAATACGGAAAAACAAACTGAATCTCTGATGAGCGATAAAATGTGTCTGAATTTACTTCCAGTCATAGACTGATGGGATTACGTGAATAGAGGGAAAATAGAGCAGGAAGGTGAACGCCTACGGATAAAACAGGGAATTCCTTCTTGAGAACAGAGTTCCAAGGTAGGATATGGCACAAAAGCAATCTTTTGAGTCTATTAAAATAATTAATTATCACAGGAATTTTAATTTTTATCTCATGTACGTTATGGAAATATTTACACATTTCTAATCAGAGGTCAATATGATTAAAACAGCAAATGAAAGGTAAAAAGCATTAGAAAAATGATTGCTTTTCTTCCTAGACTAATAGGAAATACACACATAAAGTTTATTTTTTCATGTATGTGCAGTTATAAAGGTGAAGCAATGTTGCAGAGGCAAGAAGTCCTGTTATGGAAACATAGAAGAAGAGGAGAAAATATAGCAAGGTATATCTGAAGTCTCTGTAGCTTTCTATGGATCATCTAAACTGCTATCATAAATGTATTTTTTATGTATTAAATGCAACACCTTACTTCAAAATATGTTTCTTTTCCAACATTAATCTAAAAAATATTTTGTGAATGCTACCATAATCGCAAGCAACCAGGATTAAACTCTGGATTTATCTTTGACTGAATTACTTCCCTTTTTTAAATCTCCAGTCACCAAGGTTTTTTTTTTCCCCCCATTTTTCACTTCTTCTATCACCTGTTCAAAACCTGGACTAATCACTGCATTCTTGTCAATTTCATGACTTTGCAGCTAGTCTGTGTGCTTTTCCATTCCAATCTGTACCCCATAATCTTTCTGTTCTGACCTCTAAAACCCCTATTTCCTTAGTTACTTCCTTTCCTCAAAACTACAGTATCACGATGACACACCGAAAAAATTTCAAATTCTTCCGGGTCGCAGAAAAATTTAATCTAATTATGATAAAGTCACTAGATTTGATTACCAATTTTCAGGAAACACAGGAATAGATGAACATGTTACACACACACACACACACACACACACACACACATACACAGTCATGAAGTGGCAATAGGCAAAGCCCAGACTGAGAAACTCTACGGGACAAACAACTAATTTTATTCAAAAATTCCAATTCAAAATATAAGAGAAAGAGAAAGATATAGAATTAGAAACAGAGAAAGGGATAAAGATAATAGAGGTAGAGACAGAAATAGTGATAAGGATAGAGATAGAGATAGTGGAGAGAGAAACAGAAATAGTAATGACAACACAGAGTTAGAGAAAAGGAGAGAGAGAAATGAATGCCCAGAGGGAAAGAAGGAACCATAAACTAAATATCTATAATGAACATCTTCAACCAGTTTCAGTGCAGAGACTTTATATGGATTCTTTCTCAAACAAATACACTTAACATATGTGAAATCATTTGAACACTGACTGGATATTTACTGATATTCACAATGTATTGTTAATTGTATTAGGTTTCATGCTGAAATATTTATGGCAGAAAGCAAAAGATGTACAAAGATGTCTAAGATATGCATCAAATTAAAAATTAACCTAGCAGGGGAAAGGCGTCTGTCCAAGTCTAGATCAATGGTTTTCAAGCAATACTGTGCATTAGAATCAACTGTAGGACTTGTTAAAATGCAAATTGATAGGTTTCACCCTGAGTTTATGATTGAGGAGGTCTAAGACAGAGCCTGAAGATTTGCGTTTCAGACTGGTTCCTGTATGTTGTTGATGTTGCTAGTACAAGGACCACATTTTTGAGAATCACTTGATGGATGAAACAACATCGTTCATAAGCTGATAATTATTGAAACTGGGAGGGATGTATACTGAAGCTGGGGGTTCATTAAGTCATGCTATCTACTTTTACATGTGTTCTATATTTTCCGTATTTGTTGAAAAGTTTAAAAATATATTTAAATTATATTTATAGTATTAGAATTCAGCATACTATTTAATTAAGGAGAAAAAGGTGAGTGCTTAGGAAAAGACACATAGGGAACTTCTGGATATGATTATGCTTTATGTCTCAACCTAGGAAGTGTTAACATGTGTGTGTTCACTTTGTGATAATTCACAGAAGACTAGAATATAATCTGTGTATTATTTCTTGAGTTTAACTCTTATCTTTTTTATAAAACATCTTTAAAAATAAATACATCTTTCATCTCCATTATAGTTCATGTAAGATGGATAGATACATAGGTAGATAGTAGATAGATGTATACAGTTTTACCAGAATTTGCTTCTTACTGAAATTGAGTGTTTTTGAGGAACACAAGGATGCACTTGAGTGAACATGTAAATGCATTTCAATTTTTAGAAGGAACCATTAACAACAATATACCTGTCAGTACAGCATTTCTTTTCTTCCTTTTATAGCAAAATACCACAAAATAATATTTTGCCATACTTGTGTCTCCTATACCTCCCTCTCTCTTAACTCCACCTCTGGAGGCATTGGCCCCAAACACTCCACTGAAGTTGTTTTTGTAAAGCTAATCAAGAGTCCCAACTTACCAATGCTAATGGTCAATTCTCAGTCCTCCCCTTATTTGAACTATTGGCAACATTTGACACACGCATTCTTGCCCTATTTTCTTAAAATACATTTTTTACTTGATTTTAGGGACATCTAAAAGAAACTTTTTGTTTCCCTCTTACCTCACTAGCTACTTCATCTTAGAGTCATTTGCTAGGTTTCCACAACTCCGTAATTTCTGAAATTTGGAGTGCCCTGAGATTCAGACCCCAAACCTTTTATTTTATTTTTTTTCCACTTTATACTGATGGGATATGTGTTTGCATGACTTTATATTCTATCTACATGATGATGACTTCAAAATGTACATCTCCATGACTTCTCTCTCTTCTGAGATCTAGACTCATATATATGAACACTCACTTATTTTAAATGCATCATGTGCAAAACAAATGATCATTTCTTAGTTAAAAATTTTTCATTCTTCAATTCTTTACATGTTAGCATACCACTAGCCTTTTCAGTTCTCGAGGCAGAAACCTAGAATTTATCTTTGATTCCTCTTTTTTTAACCATCAAAACATTATAACCAATTTTATCAAAAAGTTTTAGTTTGATGCATGGAACAGAAGTACTGAAAACGACCCCAGGAACCCACTCTGCATATCCTGGACTGTGACCTACATGGTAATGAGGATTCGTCCTTCTCCAAGTAGGAATGGGCTCCAGTGCCTTTCCTAAATAGAAGGCCTGTGGTTTCCAATTGTTCCCAAGGTAAACATGTGCTGGACAGCTGGTGTTCCCAAACACCTGTGAAAGGCTGGCAGCCAACATGGACTGTATGGCATCTGAAGAGCTTATGTGTTCATTTTCTAAATAGGCTAAACTTCTTTAAGAAGTTTTGGAAAGCAGATCCACCCTGTGGGTTAAACTCTGGCTCCAGGACTTCCATCCATGTGTTAATTGGGGAATTGTGCCTTGTCTTCTTGAACTGGCACTGACTTTGCAAATTTCTCCATTAATGCCTATCCCTTCACCTATGTCATGGGATTCTGAAAAATTCTTGTTCTTACTCTATTACATAAGACGTAGCTAATAATAACTCACTTTGCCACCTGATATGGTTTGGCTATGTCCCCAATCAAATCTCGTCTTGAATTCCCACGTGTTGTGGGAGGGACCTGGTGAGAATCGTGGGGCAAGTCTTTCCCATGCTGTTCTCTTAATAGTGAGTAAGTCTCATGATATCTGATGGTTATTATAAGGAGGAGTTTTCCTTCACAGCCTCTTTTTGTTTGCTGCCATCCATGTAAGACGTGACTTGCTCCTCCTTGCCCTCCACCATAATTGGGAGGCTTCCCCAGCCAGAAACTGTAAGTCCAATTAAATCTTTCTTTTGGAAATTCCCCAGTCTTGGGTATGTCTTTATCAGAAGCATGAAAATGGACTAATACACCAGCTAAGGGACGAAGGGACCCATCTTATGAAACACTTGTCAATTCTACTTTCAAAATATATTTCAAATCTATGGATTCTATCTTGGCTGATATGTATAAAACTACTACCATCATCTTATTGGACTATTGAAAAGGTAGAAATCAGCTTTTTCTCTCAGAAATATGTCAGTCTTTTCAATCTGAGAGGTCTTTTTAAAATGTAAGAACATTTTATGCCACTTCTCTTTTAAAATCTCATAATGTCCTTTTACACTTAATAAAATCCAAACTTCCTGCTATAGCCTAAGAAAACTATAATTTGGCCATTACCTACATCTCCAATATCTTCTTAGTTCACCCTTCTCTTGTACTCTGCATTCAGCTTTGGCTTTTAAGAAGTTCCTAAAGTAAGCCAAGTGTTGTTTTTTGAAGATTCTGGTTTTTATTGCTGTGTGACAAACTACCCCAAACTGTATTATATCTCAGGAATTCTTCCGCTATGAATTTGACAGGCCCTTTGGTAGTTTTCAGCTGGTGGCCAGTCCAGTGTGGAGGGTCCAAGGTGGCTTTACTCAGGTGTCTGGTTCCTTGGTTCCTTGGTATACAGGGCTAAAAGGCTGGACTCAGGTGGGCCCCACTTTCTTTTCGTGTAATATTAGAGCCTCTCCATCTAGTCTCCCCTGCTAGGTTGTGTGAGTTTTTACCTGGCAACTCAGGGCTCCAACAGACGGTGTATCAAAAGGCAGGAAGTACAACCTGTCAATCTCCTGAGCCTGATCGAAACACTGAGTCCATCACTTTTACAATATATCGTTGATCAAAGTTGTCACAGAATCTGCCCAGATTCAAGAGCAGAGGACAAAGACCCTCTCTCTTATTGGGAATAGGGGTAAATCATTTGGGCCATTTTAATCTACCACATGGGAGTTTGTGTTTCTGACCATTTTGCCTAGAGCCCGCTAATGATGTTTCCCTCATCACTTCCTTCTAACTTACCTAAATTGTTAACACCTGAAGTTATAATTGCATTTTTTAACCTATCAAAAATAAAATTTTAAAAAACTATTCATTATGGCAATATCCTATTTATTGACTTTAGATATTTTAGCATATTCTAAATTATTTTTTGTTGCTACTTTTATTATTCACGTTCTCCTTTACTAAATGTAATTGCTAAAACTAACAAAATTTAATCTATCTTCTTCACTATTTTTTTCTCTAGCTCCTAGCCCTTTACTCAGGGCACTCAATTTTCTGTTTGTTCGTTTTTTTCTGGATGATAAGGACAGTGAGGCTAAGAATGTGAAATGTTTTCCTGAGTATATGAGACTATATAGTAGCAGGTTCAAGACAACAGCTGTCCAAAAAAAAAAAAAAAAAAAAAAGAAAAGAAAAGAAAAAAAGAAAACTAGCACTTGATAAGTTAATAGGCAGGAAAGACTTTATTCAAGACTCTTGCAATAGGACAGAGTGATTGACTCAACTTTGCTAAAAGGAAAGGCAGGTAGGGTGTGATGGCTCATGCCTGTAATCTCAGCACTTTGACAGGCTGAGATGGATGGATCACCTGAGGTCAGGTGTTTGAGATCAGCCTTGTCAACATGGTGAAACCCTGTCTCTAATAAAAATACAAATGTTAGCTGGGAGTGGTGGCAGATGCCTATAGTCCCAGCTTCTCAGTAGGCTGAGGCACAAGAATTACTTGAGCCCAGGTGGCGGAGGTTGCAGTGACCTGAGATTGTGCCACTTGCACTCCAGCCTGGGCGACAGAGGACGACTTGGTCAAAAAAAAATAGAAAAGGCAAAGAGGTTTTTCTTTTGTTTTGAGACAGGGTCTCACTCTGTCACCCAGGTTGAGTGCAGTGGTGCGATCACAGCCCACTGCAGCCTTGAACTCTCAGGCTCAAGCAATCCTCCCACCTCAGCTTCCCCAGTAGCTGGGACTACAGGTATGTACACAACCACGCTGAGCTAATTTTTGTATTTTTGAAGAGATAGGGTTTTGCCCTGCTGCTCAGACTGGTCTTGAACTCCTAAGCTCAAGCGATCCACTCACCTCGGCCTCCCAAAGTGCTGGGATTACAGACGTGAGCCACCGCACCTGGCTGGCAGAGTTTTTAAGTGATAGGATGAGATAGTAGAAAAGTAGTGGAGGATATTAAGGAGGAGTTTGGTCACTGTGATTGGGTCATGTGCATGTGCTAATTGCTGCTTATCTATGTTTTTACTTTCTCAAAGAACCAAAAGGTTGGGGCTCTATCTTTGTTAATGACTACATTTCAAAAAGATGGCACACAAGTCCTTCAGAAAGACATTTCCTGAGTTTTAAAACTGGTGAGAGGCTGGGAGAAGGTTTAATCTTAAAATGACAGAGACAGAATTTGCAATTACAAGTTTTCTAAGGTAAATGCTCTAAGAAAAGGGAGGTTGTGGGCTTTAGTCAACAAAAAGTCTAAAGTTTAGTCATGCTGGGGGAACCTTAAGACTTGGTCACACTCTGGGACTTTTAATCACTGACATGATGTGCAGTCTACCTACACAACTGTTTGGCATCTGCCCAACAAAAGGAATTCAGGACCATAAACACAGAAAATACACAGTGAAGTAATATTAATTTATGTTATTGTTTTAATATATTTGTAATGTATAATACATGAATAATGTATAATATATGTATGTATGCATTGTTTTAATACATGTATAATCCAATATACATAATAGTGAAATATATACTAGCAAATATAGAACCATGAACTTGAACAGAGTTTCCTTCTGTAAAATGGAACACAAATCATGAGAAATAAATTTGGCAAAGAAGTGGTAGAACACCTCACCACATTTTAAAGAGTTGCTAAAAGACATCTATATATACCTCAAAATAATGCCACATTTTTTCAGCCAAGAATAAGCATCTTAGTGAATGTAAATTAAGGAGAGGGAGAGATTTGTGTATGAAGAGAGATGTCACAATATTTCCATCTATTGTGCTGTTGTTTAAATTCAATCTGGCTCTTAATTTCGGAGATAGGTTATTGGATTTTTAAAAAAAAATTAGAAAGGATATGAGGAGTATCAGCACTAGTAATATTCAGATGCTATATATACTTAACAGAAGGATCTAACTTAATCCAATGATATCAAGCACAATTTACCTTAAGAAGTATATTTTCATTCATTCATCCATTCAACAAATATCCATTTAACTATTACTTTATGCTAGGAACTGTTCTAACTTTTATAGATAAAACAATGAATAAAGCATTCAATTGTCTTGCTCTAATGAAGCTTATATTTTAGTTGGAGAACACAGATGGTAAGCAACATACATAATATGAGAGGTAATAACAATGAAAGAAATTAAACCTGTTTAATATAGTATCTGAAGGGAGAGTACAAAGAAATTAAGCAAAATAATGGTAGATGTGAATAGTGTTTCAGCTGGAGGCTACCATGATGTGCTTAGTAAAAACCAGTATGCTAATTTCAAGGAAAGTTGTGGCTAGATAAATATCACAAGATGAGGAGTATTATACGAGGAAGTTGAAAAAGAAGATAAGGCCTATATGATTCAAACCTGTGGAGGCAATTGCATGGATTTCTCACTTTATCATCATAAAATTGAAAGCTATTAGAAAAACAGTAGCTACAAAAATATATATGAGTTTCTGGATGCAGAGACTACTATTACATTTTGATCGGAGGGGATAAAGAAGAGAGTGATTAAGCAATTATATTTGTTTCTTGGTTTGGTATCAAAAAATAGGATAAATTCTTCCTCTACAAAGTATGCATTCTGTTAATAATGGTTTGAGAAGGTGTAAAGGCTGGTGAGAAGGACACTGGAAAATATATGACTTATTTTTTTCTTTTTAATAATTTCTATTCTTGCTGTTTGATTGATGAATCTTGTACTGGTAAAAGGTTGAGAGTTAGGTCCATTTGTGTTTTCTCTTCTTTGAAAGAGTTACGGTTATTTTCCTAAGGATAACCCTGAGATATTCATTTCTTTGTCAGGGTGAATCATTACAGGCTCTAATTTCTTTATCTATGTAGGGTGTTTTGTTTCAGAAACTTGAAGGGCACCATGGATTTCCAACTATGTGGCAAAACCAGAAATATGATATGTATTCACTATACAGGCAGTATGCATGTATATGATATGTATTCACTATATAGGCAGAGTTTCACATCTAAAAAATGTCTCTGTTTAAATAAGCAAAGTAATAGAAAAAAAACCTGGGAGAGGTGTATTTGCTTGTGTATTAGGGTTCTCTAAAGGAACAGAACTAATTATATACATATATGTGTATGTGTGTGTGTGTGTGTGTATGGGAGTTTATTAAGTAGTACTAACTCACACAATCACAAGGTCCCACAATAAGTCGTCTGCAAGCTGAGGAGCAAGGAAGCAAGTCCGGGTCCCAAAGCTGAAGAATTTGAAGTCCAATGTTCGAGGGCAGGAAGCATCCAGCATGAGAGAAAGATGTAGACTGGGAGGCTAAGCCACTCTAGCCTTTTCAAGTTTTTCTGTCTGCTTTATATCCTGGCCATGCTGGCAGCCGATTAGATTAAGGAAAGTTGTGTGCCTACCCAGATTAAGGGTGGGTCTGCCTTTCCCAGCCCACTGACTCAAATGTTAGTCTCCTTTGGCCACACCGTCCCAGACACACCCAGGATCAATACTTTGCATTCTTCAATCCAATCAAGTTGACACTCAGTATTAACCATCACAAGTATATGCGTTGTCAACTTGAACCATATACATCTCCTGAGATCATACATAATCTTCAAATAAAGACAATAATGAGGCTGGGTGTGGTGGCTCATGCCTGTAATCCCAGCACTTTGGGAGGCTGAGGTGGGCGGATCACCTGAGGTCAGGAGTTCAAGACTAGCCTGGCCAACATGGTGAAACCCCGTCTCTACTAAAAATGCAAAAATTAGCTGGGCATGGTGGTGAGCGCCTGTAATCCCTGCAACTCGGGAGGCTGAGGCAGAATTGCTTGAACCTAGGAGACAGAGGTTGCAGTAAGCTGAGATGGTGCCACTGCACTCCAGCCTGGGTGACAGAGCGAGACTCCATCTCAAAAAAAAAAAAAAAAAAAAGACAACAATGAGGTCTTAATTATGCCTAACACAATAAAACTATCCTTTGTACAACTGGAAACGCCCCAATACCCAACCCAAATGCTTTACGTAAAGTTAACAATACTTAAATTCTGGTACGAAGTCAATAAAATTTATGTCATGATAAAAAGAAAGAAAATGAAGATATTTTCTTAGTACAAGTTTATACATGCACAAACATGTTTTGTAACAAAAGAAGGAGCAAATACTCATTACAATTACAGTCCTCGTTTCTGCAGCTGGTCGTATGTCATAGCTGGTATTGATGACTACCTTCTTCTACTACCCATTCTGTATTCCCTTTACCTTTAGCAAGCACCTCAGCAGGTCATGTTTTTTTTTGTTTGTTTTTTTTTTTTTTTTCCTGTTGGAGCAACCCAAACCTTCATTCCTGAAGGGTCTGGGCCATTTGTAGACCTGCATGGATTGGGCAGTTGTAGTTTCCCATTGACCTTAATTACAGGGCCCTAATGGATCTCCTGTATTCCATGCATACTCTTCCTTACCTCTGTTGTGGAGTAGTAGACTGATTTCATCTTGACAGTCCAGGTCAGTCACCCCAACCAACACTGCAACTCTCTTCTTAGCCTGTTGACTTAAAGGTAGGAGGAGCCCAAAGTGTCCAGGTGGCAATCTTAACTTCCAGTTTAATGGAATTGTTGTTGTACCTCCTGGTGGCAGCATTCCTCCCTCTGGAATTAAGACATCTATACCAGCAGAACGTAATGCTGCAGGAACACGGAGCAAAAATTTTACTGTTTGATCACTAGGGGTGATGGTGAGTGGTGCCACTTTCACTTTCAACCCTTGATTCCTGGACTGGCCCTGTGAATCCTGGCTATGGGAGAAACAGTACCATATATTGGAAGCTGATTCAGAGCATATGTGGCCTTCTGGAGACTTTTCCCCAGCCCTGCAATGTATTGTCACCTAGTTGGCATTGTAATTGTGATGTCAAAAGGCCATTCCACCATTCTATCAATCCAGCTGCTTCAGAATGATGGGGAACATGGTAAGACCAGTGAAGTCCATGAACATGAGCCCACTGCTGCGCTTTTTTAGCTGTAAAGTGAGTGCCTCAGTCAGAGGCAATGCTGTGTGGAATAGCATGATGGTGGGCATTCCATGAGTCCATGGATGGTAGTCTTGACAGAAGCATTGCATGCAGGATACAAAAACCCATATCCGGAATAAGTGTCTATTCCAGTGAGGACAAACCTCTGCCCTTTCCATGATGGAAGAGGTCTAATATAATCAACTTGCCACCAGGTGGCTGGCTGATTGCCCCGAGGAATGGGGCTATATCGAAGTCTCAGTCTTGGTCTCTGCTGCTGGCTAATTAGGCACTCAGCAGTGGTCATAGCCAGGTCAGCCTTGGTGAGCAGAAGTCCATGTTGCTGAGCCCATGTATAACCTGAATCCCTGCCACCATGGCCACTTTGTTCATGGGCCCATTGGTGATGACAAGGGTGGCTAGGAAAAGAAGCTGGGTGGTGTCCACAGAACGGGTCATTCTATCCACTTGATTATTAAAATCTTCCTCTGCTGAGGTCACCTGTTGGTGAACACTCACATGGAATACAAATGTCTTCACAGATATTCATCCACATATCTCTTCCACAAATTTGTCACCAGTTTTTTTCCAATCATGCCATTTTCATGTCCCTGACCATCCAGCCAAACCATTGGCTACAGTCCATGAATCAGTATATAATCACACATCTGGCCATTCCTCCTTCCATGCAAAGTGCACAACCAGGTGCATCACTTGAAGTTCTGCCCACTGGGAAGATTTCCCTTCACCGCTGTTCTTCAGGGATGTCCTATAAAGGGGCTGTAGTTCTGCAGCTGTCCACTTTCGGGTGGTGCCTGATTATCATGCAGAACCATCTGTGAATCAGGCGCTAGTCTTCTCTTCCTCTGTCAATTGATCATAGGGAACTCTCCATGAAGCCATTGGTGCAGGATGAGTGAGAGAAGGCAGGATGGAAGAAGTGGAGACCATGGGCATTTGAGCCACTTCCTCATGTAAGTTACTTGTGACTTCAGGACCTGCTTGAGTCCGATCACATATGTACCACTTCCATTTGATGATGGAATGCTGCTGTGCATGACCCATTTCAGAAAGCACCCAGTTCATTACAGGCAGTTCAGGTCGCATGGTGACTTGATGATCCATAGTCACACATGCAGTGTAACTATCACAACTTGTTAATTAATTAGTTGTTTGTTTGTTGTTTATTGTTATTTTGTCAAAGATGAGAGAGTGATTTGAAAACAAACAAACAAACAAACCACACACACAGAATTTTGTTGCATGGGATAAAGTCAAGATCAGGAAAAGAAACAAACAAACTTGAGATAGTAAAAAATTTTCCTCCAAACTGACACTGACATTTCCTTTCAATCTACCCACCCATTCATATACCCAAACTATTTTGAAAGTATCATTTATGGGACTTCTAACTTTTATTTTCTAGGGAGAAAGCATTTATCTTTCAATCAACAGCATCGGTCTCCCTTATGATTAACAAGATAAAGGACTGTCCCTTCTTGGCAGAGGCTAAATTTATTTCCCTGATTTTACATCCCTTCTTTAGGAAATATTAAAATGAAAACAAACAACCACTGTAATTCCAGTATTTCCTAATAATGCACTGCTTGATTTATTGTGTCAATAGAATGTTATGGGATTTGTACTACAAAGTAAGGGAACTCATTTACATGTTAAGAACCCATTTTTGGCATACATAAAAGCCATGAGATTTACTTTACAATGTGCCAGGCCATTTATGATAAGAGTCAATTTACAACTGCTACAATAACATTAGCAATAAACAGGAAAACTATGCCTACTGTTAGTCTTGAAAACTATTGCTACTAGAAATATTCCCCAGCCTCTAATCCCTACATACATCAAACTGGATTTTTTTTTTCTTTTTTCTCTTTTTAAAAAATAACCACTAGACTTTTTGTTTTGTTTTGTTTTGTTTTATTTTTGAGATGGAGTCTCGCTCTGTCGCCCTGGCTGGAGTGCAGTGGCGTGATCTCGGCTCACTGCCAGCTCCGCCTCTGGGTTTCATGCCATTCTCCTGCCTCAGCCTCCCGAGTAGCTGGGACTACAAGGCACCCGCCACCACACCCGGCTAATTTTTTGTATTTTTAGTAGAGACGGGGTTTCACCATGTTAGCCAGGATGGTCTTGATCTCCTAACCTCGTGATCTGCCCGCCTCGGCCTCTCAAAGTGCTGGGATTACAGGCATGAACCACCGTGCCCGGCCTAGACTTTATTTTTTTAGTATAGTTTTAGATTTGCAGAATAATTGAGCAGATAATATATAGAGCTCCATATAACTCTATACCCCTACCCACAACTGCTTGAAGTTTCCTATATTATTTACATCTTGCATTGCTGTGGTACATTTGTTATAATTAATAGACTGATATTTATGCATTATTATTAACTCTAGCCTATAGTTGATATTAAGGTTCACTCTGTCTTGTACAGTTATATGGTATTTTATCTACCACCTACTATTTTCAGACATGTACATATTTTGGATCCCTCTGCAATATCAATTCTATCATTCATTCATTCAGAATTTATTTATTGAATGCCCATTATGTGCCAAAAATCTATTTATGTACTGTGAATATGCAGGACACAAAAAAGCAAAAATCTTGTCTTTCTTTGAGCTTATATTTCAGAGTCACAGGCAGACAGCGAACATGATAAACAAATAATTACATACAGTATGTTAGTAGATAGACATGCAGTCTAAGGAGGAAATAATTAAACATGAAAGGGGAATTGAAGGTATCAGGGAGAAAGATAAAATTTTTCAACAAGGTGGTTAAAGAGGTACTCACTGAGAAGATGAGAACGGAATGAGAGAACATGTCATTGTGTAGCTTAGGGAATGGCAGATCAGATAGAGGACACAGCAAGTTCAAAGTTCTGTAGGCAAGCAGGAGCTGGAGATATCGAGCAGCAACAATAAGCCCAGTGTGCAGAGTGAACAAGTAAGAAAATAAAGTAGATAAAATCAGAGAGACAGTTGTAGGAGTTAGAAGGAGGGAGATCAAAGAAGGGATTTTAGATCAGAGCAGAAATACCCATTTTTGTTTTTTTAGTGGAACGGGAAAACAGAAAATATTTTGAACAGAAAAACGATATAATCTGACTTATGTTTCCAAAGGATTCTGCTCTGCTGGGAAGAGACAGCAAAGAGAGAAGGAGAGAAGGGGCCTACTTGGAACGCTGTTGCAAAGATTGAGGTCTGAGATGAAGGTGTACTGGGTCATAATGGTAACAGCATTAAGTGGTAAAAAGAGGTCACATTGGGCGTATATTCTCACAGTAGATCCGATAGGATTTCATGACGAGTTGGGTGTAGGGTGTCAAAGAAGAAAGGGAGTCAAGAATAAGACCAAAGTTTTGACCTGGACAAACAGAAGCATCTTTTGTTCTTATTTCTTAACCTGTTCTCAAACAACTCAGTTCTCATATCCCGTGACCATTAATACAGTATCTGATTGCCAACTCAAGTGACAACAGCTCCATTTGACCCCATACTGCTTACCGCCTCTCCTCTTCTTTTAGAACATTTGAAATCTTAAACTGAATCTATCTAACTCGAGCCATGTTGTTTTATTCTCCCCATTAGAAATGCAGCCTGTTCATTTGACCTCTATTTTAATCCTGGTATCTATTTCTTTGGCCAAGTAACATTCAGTGCAGCTGTTTGATATAGTGATCTAATTTTAATCAGTCCTTCACCCTCTGCACTGAGCTTCCAACATGCCCACTTTTATCAGTGAGCATAGAAGCAGGATGAAACAGTGAAGGAAAGGTACAAGAATTAGACATTTTTTTCATCCTCCTTTGGGTGATTGTTAAGTCTGACAGAATCCCATGGCCAAAATGAGATAGCTCTTCCTGTGACACATAAAAAGTAAAGAATAGTAATAGCATCCTTGCAGTCCAGACTGCTTTATTTTATGTTTACCACACACAGAAAAAATGAAGTTCTTTGGACATTCTCTCTTCATTGCTTCTGCTACATTCCCCTCTGCTTTTGTGCACATACTGAACATCCTGCAAGGTTCAGCTCAAGCCCACTGCTTTCATTGGGAAGGTTCCTCTAAATGCTGAGTATTTTATATATATACATATTTAAGATCTACAGAACTCTTCCTCTAGAGAGCTTCTTTGGAACTCTCTTACACTGATTAATATTAGTTAGTTGTCAATATGCATTTATGCCTGGCCTTTGAATATTTAATATTATGATCTGTGAGAACATGGACTTCAATTTATCCATAATGCAGTGCATAAAGCCAGTAAATATGGATTTAACTGTTTCATTCCTTTATCTCACCAACTTCTGTTAGTTGAACTTGTTTTTATTTGGTTCAAGGTTGTTGTCCTTCTCTCCTGAAAATGAGCAATGTCCTGCCTGTGACTTCCCTTCCCTGTGCCCTGCGAATGAAGTCCTCATTGTAGTTGCTCCACCCAGCTGGAAGTCCATCTAATAAGATTTGATCAAATAATGGAATAAATAAATATTAAAATGGGATTCACCTTAGAGAATAGACCTCTCACTCAATGTGGAAAACTTTTAACTGCAAAGTCCAATTCAGTAGCCACTAAGCCCATGACTAATCCACATTTCAAGGGTAACTGAAATTCACATGGAATTTCCAATGCTTATCTAAAAATATAAAATAGTTCATTTTTATATTTATTATAGTTTAATGATAATATTTTGTATATTTTGAATTGTCAAATATAACGTCATTCATTTTAACTTCGATTCTTTTTATAATGATAAAGAAAAATTTTATAATAAGGAACAAAATTTATAATTACATTATGTGGCTCACATTTTTGGTTCACACTTTGGGTTTTTTTTTTTTTTTTTTGGACACTGTTTTTCTTTAATATGTATTGTGGGCTGAATATGTATAGTGACAAAGAACCCACTCCTTACCTCGGCAACAATACATTTCCTTCCCCAAACATAGGCAACTCACAGACCTCTAAACCTTAAATACCTCTTCTCTACTGTGAACCAAGTCTGATTTCTTATAATTCGGCTCCACAGATTCTAATGATGCTTGCTCTTTTTATAAATAACCCGATAAACTTTTCAAATACTTCAACTTCATTCAATGATATAACATATTCATTTAGTCTGCACCAATGCAATAAGCCTGCCAGGTATTAGATTTATATTTTACTATATCTTGCTTCAATCGAACACAGTAAACTTTGTTTAAATTTCTGGGACTTTTTTAGGCTAATATTGGTGTTTCTGTTTGTTAGATTAACCTTGGAGTCTCTGCCAAATTATAGCTTGTGAGCAGGAGTCACTACTTTTCTACCCACGAAGTTACCCTGTAGTCTTCACTCGGACTTCTCCAAGCATCTATTATTCCTCTCACATTCACCTGTTTACCCTGTTGAAATCCTCGTGATGCCTTTTTATATTAGGCAAAGGTTAAAAAAAAACACAGCCTTTGCAAATGTTTCTTCTGCATGATAAATTCACTTGATTATTGGGGATGTAACAAACGTACTATAGAAGAACAAGGGAGAAGATCAATGCAATTGATAATACTAAAAAGAAATCAACAGCTCAAATTAAACCAACAGGGTTGGTTTCTTCTAACTCTGTTCCATCACATTAAACCCCTTGAAAATCACTACTTAAGGTATCTGGAGTGTACATCTACTTTAGAGTTATTTTTTTCCAATTTAAAAGTGATTTAGTAATATCATAAACTCTAAGGAACTGTGTGCCCATCATGTGTGCTTTTCTGAAGACATAATTGCTTGCTAAAGTCTGAATCTAAAAGTCACAATGCATCTTGGTTATAAACCTGAAATATACAAACTTGACAAATTTTGAGTTGCTGCTAATATGGAGATGAAACAAGATTTGAGAGATACTTATTTCTCTGCAATTAAGGGTAATTACATGTTTTGGCCTGATCATTCCCTTTACGGTCAGAACAATGCTAGGTCCTTCTCTAATCCAGAGGGAAGTTCAGTCTCCCTCAGTAATTATCCCAACCATCTGGTGTGAAGAGTAGGCCCAAGCTCAACCTAGTAAATAAATTATATAATATAAGCAGTGATGTAAGACTCTAAGTATAGTAGAAATGAGAATTAAAGAAATTGGCAATCCTATACATTTGATTCTTTTAAATTAATATTGTGCTTTTCTGTATATAATTTTTAGTGTCCTTCTCAGTTATTGTTACAGAACATTTATGTATTATCATTAATATTATTATATGGAATCATAATGATTTAAGGACCCAACCACAAATGAACTGATAGTTGGAAAAAGTTAACAAAGTTAATGTGTGGTGGAACTGGGATGTAGTGGGTTGTCTTTTAGGTTGTATAAGTCTGACTTATGGGACCTACTTATATTTCAGTTTGTTAATTTTCAATGAAATATGTATAGATTACAAAGACAGTACAGCGATGAAAATAAAAGGTAGCTCTCTCTGGTGAACATAACAACTAGGATTTACTAGGTTATCTGCCAAGTTCAAAAAAAATAACAATTGAAGAGAATGGAACTGAGAATGGGTAAATATTGTGATGGCATTGGTTGAGGGGCTGTGGATAGGAGGATATGAGGTTACTTATTGTCCAAGAGAGTGTCAAGACATAGAAAAACAGAAGTGTGATTCAACAGATATCAGTGTGGCTGAGAGTTAAATCTTGTTAAAACATGTCAACTTAGGAACATTTTCAATCAAATGCAGGGTAAAAGAAGTACTGTTTTTAGAGGACGGGTTACTGTCATGAGATTTTTGAGAACTGAGATCTATGTCATTCAGTAGCTCAGACGTTGTAGGCAAAACACTTCTCTATTTGTTTCACTGACATAATATGACAAATCACAATGATTGATGTGGTAATGAAAGAAGTATGTGAAAGTAGTTGGGCAAAATATTTTAACGAAAGGGTCAGTTTCCATCATAACTAAGATATTTTAAGGCCGCTTCAATTGGTGCAACAGTTTACATTCAAAGCTTATCAGTTCATATTTTGCTCAAACTGATAGGAAACAAAAACAGATGAGTTATTTTTGAAACTGGTTTTCTATAAACAATGACTATGCCAAGTCAATGGTTGCTCATCTGATAAGTGCTTCCTATAGCAAGTAGTTTAATGTGACTGAAGACATTGGAGCTGAAACCCCTGACATAAAGAGAAGACAATGCACACACTTCCAAAGAAAGGATAGGCATTGTTGCCTTTAAGAAGCACCATCGTGGCAAATTCTAGCTACTATACCATCACCAGAAATCCTTGTGATTCAGTTAAAGAAATTGAAATAAACATTTACTGTTATCTGTGTAAAGCTAAAGCTAAAGAAGCCACTGCTGTCGTAAAAATTATACCTGGAGCTTGGCAGATAGTGTCATTGCTTTCAATCTGCTAGTATTTAGAGCAAATCGACAGGGAAATGTTAATGAGTGTGCAGGTATGCACAGCACCATCTGACACCAATCACAGGCAATAGGAATAAAAACAGGTATTGGGAACAAAACAAAGAGCAGGACAGATTCCCAAAGGGAACTGTGTCAGGATGGGATCCACAGTTATCTTAGACTCCATAAGGCCAGGTGCAGATTACTCTACGCCTGCTTCTCTCACTCCTTGTTAGCGATATTCCTAATAAGCCAAACCTGCTATACATTGATCATATCAGCCATGCATATTTAACTAAGAGATTATGCTAGCAAGTAATGAAGTCAAACCCTGTCTCTAGATCATGTTACTCCAAAACCCCATACTTATTATTTTTCTTTTTAATCCATACCGTCAATGAGAAATGTCTTCCTAAAATGTTTACCCCATCTCTTGATGGAAGGCAATTATGAGAGGAGTCTCATTTTCCACTTGGTGGCAGAGGAAGCGGAAAGCTAAGATATTGGATTATTTATCAAATATTTGCCACAGATTATCTTTATCAGAAGCTGCCCACACCAGAAAGTAGTCTACATTCCTACAAAATTGGTTCCTGCAGCAAGGCCCAAGTTACAAATTTCCTGAGCTCTAGGTATCCCCATAGTTACTGCCAAGTAGATTATTATCTGAGAAAAGGGAACAATTCAGGTCATCAGACATTTTCTCATATATCACCTACCTGGATTGGGACTTCCAACTTGCATTTTGCTCCATTCTGCTTTATTTATTAAGTGCTTATATTTCAATCACAATTTTATGCCCTAAAGACCAGGCAAGGACTAAACAAGAAATGTCTCTTCCTTGACAAACCTTATGTTCTGGTGAGAGAGACGGAAGCAAAACAGATATATCTGTAAAAATATTCAGACTGCTAAGGGCTATGAAGAAAATGAAGGAAGGCAAGAGTTCAACTTTGATTGGGATCCAGAAGTTTTCTTGAGCAGAGACCAGAAACAGGAGAAAATGAGCAATGGAAGGCAAAGATGACACCAAGAGCAACTTCCTGGTTGGGAACAAGTGTGGCCAGAAACAGCCAGTGGAGCTGGAGTCAGACAAGCAAGGAAGAGAATGTTAGATGAGAAATTCAGACAGGCATGCTAGAGCCAGGTCGTGTAGGAAAATGGCTTTCTACTCTGGAGAGCCATAAAAAAGTGAATGCTCAGGTCTTTTCCCTAGAGAAAATAATTTGACTGCTCTGGTCAGGCTCTGGGCACAGTTATATTTTTAAAGCAGTCTGGATTTACCTTAGTATAAAATTCAGATTTGATAACAATTAAAGAAGGACGTACAGGCTGCCTTTTTCTCCCACACCTCTTACTCCTCTCCCTTCTCCTTCTTCTTTTCCTAAATGTGATGGGAAGATCCTTTTGGGTGTTAAGTAGGGGAGTGGAAACATCCTATTTATCTCTTTAATGTAAAATTTTGGAAAAAGTGCAAGGATTAAAAAGATAATCTTGAGAAAAATATTGGGAAAATTGTTGAATTTATTCTTCAAGTTTTCACCACATATTCTTCAGAATGGAGAAAACGAGAAAAAAATTATACCATAAGCTATTATATTTGTTGTGTTTGCTGGAAGAGTGGGCAGCAGAACATGTTTTGTTTGTTTGTTTGTTTGTTTTTTGAGGTGGAGTTTTGCTCTTATTGCTTAGGCTGGAGTGCAATGGTGCGATCTCAGCTCACCACAACATCTGCCTTGTGGGTTCAAGCGATTCTCCTGCCTCAGCCTCCCGAGTAGCTCCGAGTAGCTGGGATTACAGGCATGCACCACCACACCCGGCCAATTTTGTATTTTTAGTAGAGACGGGGTTTATACATGTTGGTCAGGCTGGTCTCAAACTCCTGACCTCAGGTGATCCACCCACCTTGGCCTCCCAAAGTGCTGGGATTACAGGTATGAGCCACCGTGTCCAGCCTCAAACATGTTTTTCAAAATGTAGACTGATAATGACATTTATTCTATCTTTCTCAGCTTAGAATTAAATGAAAATTATCTATTTCCTTTACCCTTGATGTAATTATCATTGCTACGGGCATTATTTGCACTTTTTAGAGAATAACATAAGAATTATAATTCAGGCATTAATTTGTTTTTAAGTAATTACATATTCATTCTTACTGGCATCATTCAAAACCATTAATGCATGTGTTCACCAGATATCAACAACCTTGGAGATGTATTGGTAAATAAAACACAGTTTGCTCTCATATTTTATATATAAATAGTTACAGTATTATGAGATATGTACTGTCATCAAGGCATGTGAAAAAATGGAGAGCATATAGCATAAGGACAAAGATCATTCCACTAACAATATTTAACTTTTAAAAATACATAAAGATGGTGTGTGTAAACACACACACACACACACACCCCAGTTTGAGTCCAATAGCCAGAAGCTGCTGTAGATCCAGGAAGAGCCTATGCCTCAATTCAAAAGCCATCAGCCATCAAGAGCAGAACTCTCTCTTCTTCGGGGCAAGGTCAGCCTTTTTTTCTGTTCAGGCCTTTGACTTGTTGAGGCCCACCCACATCATGGAAGGCCATCTGCTTTACTCCGTCTATCAATTTGAATGTTAACCTCATCCAAAAACATCCTCACAGAAAGATCCAGAATTATGCTTAACCACATACCTGGGCACTATGTGACTCAGTCAAGCTGACACATAAAATTAACTATCATAAGAACTTTAAGGAATTACTTACGTTTTCTCACTTATTTCTTAAAAATATAACAGAGAAACCTGAAACTAAAATAACTATCTAGGGAAACAATAAAATATCCAATTTTGAGTTTAGTGATTTTCCTTGATTTTCAAGGTAAGAGTTGTCTGGGCCTCAAGAAAGTTCTGAATGGCTGCAGCACTGGTGGCCAGGCTCAGCACAGAAATAGCATCTTGGTGTTCTAAGGTATCAGATTCAGACCACCAAACACTGCAGAGATTAAGAGCAGCAGGCATTCGTAGCATCCATTTCTGCTATACATCACAAGATTATACATTTACACTATTTCTTTCTCTCTCAATCTTAATTTCCTCTTTTTTATCTCTCTGTATATATACACACATACATACATATATACATACATACAAACCTTATGTGTGTGTACATACATACACATATGTGTGTGTACATACATACACATATGTGTGTGTATAGTGTGTATATGTGTATATGTATATATATACACACACTATATATGTATATGTATATATGTATACGTATATATATATACACATACACACACACTATATATATATATATATATTCCCCCAAAATCATCATACCGAATGTTCTAGACATTCTCAAATGCCCCTGGGATGCAAAATAGCTGCATTTGAAAACCCTTGGCCCAGATGGCTGTCTGAACATACAGTGTGTTGTGTTACAGAGAACATGGAACCGAGGGAACCCACTCCTTTATAGCAGCCTGGTAATGAGCCTGCTTTTTTCTGTGGAGAGACATTACCTCATTCCTCAAAGTTACTCACAGCAAATGCAATGGATAAAGAGCAAACTGGGATATATTCTTGCAGCATACATAGTAAGACAGTTTAGAGAAGAAGAAAAAAAAATACAGAGAAGTGTGTCTCAATTAGCCACGCAGTTGACTATAAACTTTCATTCATCAATAAATACTCAGTAAGAAAATAAGCCCCGAATACGCTCCCTTCAAATTTGCATTAAAGTTCCCAAATGTAATGTTCAAGATTCTCTGTTCTCAATTTTTAGATCCTTTGCTCTGACAAAAGAGCCTTATTTAATTACTTCATCACTAGAGAATCCTGGGATTCCTTCCAGTGTAGTGGGTTGAGCCAGCTCAGTGCTCCTACGTACTTAGATTGCATAGTAGATAATCCATAGAGTATAACTAATAAATGTGTTTTAATCATTATTTTCTGATGTGATTTGCACAGCTCACCACCATATGTGATGGTTGTCATGAGAAGAGAGCATTTCCTTGAAGGATATGGTTGATAGTGATGTCTTCTAATGGTAGGTCCACGTGATCAAGAATGAACAATGCAATACATCTAGTTCATTTGAGTTTTCACATACTGGGTTTCTTGAAGATGGGAACAGATAGCACTGGGTCACCTCATTAGCGACACAAAATCTACAAGACCTACAATGCTTTGTTTGGCCAGTAGCAAGGCAGAGACTTAGCTGCTGTTGGCAGAAAGAAAGAAAGCAGAGGCATGGAGAACTTGTCACACATCTATTTGGTGTTTTTTGTTTGTTTGTTTTGTTTGAGATGGAGTCTCACTCTGTTGCCCAGGCTGGAATGCAGGGGCGTGATCTTGACTCACTGCAACCTCCGTCTCCTGGGTTCAAACAATTCTTCTGCCTCAGCCTCCTGAGTAGCTGAGATTACAGGCGTGTGCCACCACGCCTGGCTAATTTTTGTATTTTTAGTAGAGACGGGGTTTCACCATGTTAGCCAGGCTGGTCTCAAACTCCTGACCTTGTGATCCGCCTGCTTCAGCCTCCCAAAGTGCTGGGATTACAGGCATGAGCCACTTGCGCCTGGCCTACTTGGTCTTATTAACTCCTCTCTCAATGAAGGTATTCTAAATGCTTCTTTCTTCCTGTGAATTCACAAATTTAGACATTTGCAAGATTTGAAGCACTGGTCTCTGGATTCTAACTGCAGTTATTATATTTTTACAAATGTCTCTGCTAAACCTTTAAAACCTTTAAAATTTTATCTTTCATTTGATCCTTATTTTTGTGTGCAAGGTGCTCAAATGAACATAAGCTTGGGGCAGAATATGCTCTGTCCCCTGGGGGTTCTTAAAATTACACGTGTAATTTCTCCACACTGATCCCTGCCAAATCTGCCCATATCTTATTCAGCTACCCAATACAACTATCAGAGACTTAATGGTATGTTTCTTTTTTAATTTATATATATTTTTTGTCTTTAAACAAATTTAATGGATTTGGATCTGATAACTGTGAATATCCTGTACATTCATTCTTTTAATTATAATTTGGTTATTATTATACTGTAAAATAAAGACCTATCCTTTACTCATCCCATTCTTCATCCATTAGGGCTGCTATAACAAAATCTCGTAGACGTTTCGTTTACAAATGGGTAGTTTATAAATTTATTTGTCAAAGTTCTAGAAGCTGGAAAGTCCAAAACCAAGGCTCTGGCAGATTTGGTGTCTAGTGAAGGCCTGTTTCTTGGTTCATAAAAGGCTATTTCCTCACATGCTGGAAGGAATGAGCTAGCACTCTGGAGTCTCTTTTATAGGAGCACTATTTCCAGTCAATAGAAGACCACCCTCATGACCTAATCATGTCCCAAAGTCCAACCTTCTAATAATATCACCTTGAGGGTGAGAATTTCAACATATGAATTTGAGGGGTGGATATAACCATTCAGACCCTAGCACCCTCCTCACCACTGCCTCCCAATTTTAAATGCTTTTTTACTCAAGATTCAGACTATTTTTCCAAGGCAAACTTTGTTTGTGTTCCTGATTTATCCAACTTGCTCCTTTGTGTCCAGGACTAAATCAGAACCTCAGGGAACAGTAGGATGCTTCAGGTCCATATCATACTGACTATCCTTATTTTCTATCTTTCATCTGTATTAATTCCTATTCCTTTCAATTTCCTGAATTAAGAATTTATCCCTCTTAGGTCCCCACCTCTCCCATTTTTCCCATAATAAGAAAGCACTCCCAACTGCAAATAACAAGTTAGGTTCAATTGATTCTACCTTGTGTCTGAGACTTTTTTTTTTATTTTGCAGCCTCAGGAATCTGCTAAACATCATTTGCTGTTATCATCTGTGTAGTTTCTGATGGCTCAGCAAAGACAGGTAGGGAGAAAGAGGATCAGGCAAATAAAAGAAAAGGAAGGAGCTTCTACAATAGACTGAGATTTATGTTCCCTCAAAATATCTGAATTTAAATAAATATACCTTGCCAGCACAATTGCTAATTTTGTTTCAAATTATTCCATTCAATCTATTTGAGAGTTTTACATTTATTCTTGAGATACTACCATAACTGCATATTTTGTGAATTGCAACCTTGTCCTGATTAAGAATTCAGTCAATCTCTCCTCCTTGGTTTGAGCTTACTACCAAGTACTTTCACATCAACAAATAAGGGAGGGTTAGATGCAGAGATATAAAAGGCTTTTTGTATTTTTTCAACACTACAGGTAAGCAGTAATCAAGGTTCTCCTATATCAATCATAGCACTGCCATCATCACCTAAACCACGCGCACCCCCTACTCAAAACAGACAGAAATATCTGGAGCAGTATATCCCAAATCAGAAATTAACTGAGAAAGCTGAGCATCCTAAATGTGGATCTAGAATGTCTTGTCTATACTCTAGCTCCTTCATTTCCCCCTCCTCCTTCCTTTTCAGAACCTGATTGCAATCTCTCCCCTTCCCCTGAAAACTGAACTACAGACACAGTGGCAATTTTTGTTCAGCAATACAGCTTGTGACTGTAGTTGGTGTGCAAATAGGAAGTGTTTCTTCTGTCTCTTTCTTTTTTGATGTCTTTTGCTAACATTCTACCCAGGTTTTGCTAACATTCTACCCAAGACAAAGGCCACACAATTTGCAGGGCCCACATAGTGAAAGTGCGAGGCTTCTTGTTCAAAATGGTTAAGCTTGTTGAGAGGGAGAAGACAAGAAACCAAAGTAAGTGCTAGAGTCCTTCTGAGGGTGGGGTTCTTTGTGGACCTCAAAGACCACACACCTTCAGCCTGAATTCCGTCACCTTTCCTTCAAAGCTTTGTCCATCTCTGCCCTTCTCTGCTTCCACTTTCTCTCTCTGCTCTCACTTCTTGCTTCCTTTCTCTCTCCTCTCTTCTTTCTCTTTTGTAACTCATTTTATTGCCCTCTTCCTCCTCCTTATCCAACGTCAGAGAGTGATAATGAAGATGAAAACATTTTATGAATTTAGAAATGTTTGTAATCTAAAAAAACAAATAAATAATGGTGACTAATATCACAATATTTTTCTTCTCTACATCTATTACCCTCTGATTTCTTGTTCTTCATTGATTTCTTCTCTATCAATGTATGTGGTTTCCTTAGAGACTCTCCCTTTCAATAGTGGCCTTCCTTTTCACTCTCCCTATGACTATCTTTTTCCAAAGGCCTTTTGTCACAGGGGACCTATAGTATATAAATAAAGAATGGAAATAACAGAAGAATGACAGGATTGACAATGTTATCTTTTTATCTTTCCTTGGAAGTTTAGATGTCTAGCAATACTTCGGTATATATAGTCTATGCACATCATATAAAGGCAACATTTCAAACGTCAACAAAATCAATATAAGTACAAACTGAGCTCTCTTCTGAAAAATAAATGAAATCTATGTGGAATTGATTCTGATATTTTGCATCTACAGCTCCTAAAACCGTGATGTCACGTCTTTCCCAGCAACTGCTTGCTATGCACATAATACATCAAAAAGGGACTTTAAATTGGTTTCATTAAAATGTGCTCTTCTGACTCAGGTCCCAGACCAATTATATCTGCATGAATACATGAGGTTCCTGGAAGCCAAGAAAAGAAAGTATTTGTGTTTGGCATTTATTTGTATTTATATATGCAACGCTGTATAGTTTAAGAACCGGGCTTTCAGAAAGAAATCCAGGTAGAAATAAATTTTAAAAACAGACAAAAGCCTTTTGATATATTATTGCACAGATAGTACTTTACTACACAAGTGGCATGTAACATGTCTTGTACTAGGTTATGCATGCATTATAATAATTCCTTTAGAGCCATAGTGTGTCCGGAATTGGTTCCTTCCAGTGGGTTCTTGGTCGGGCTGACTTCAACAATGTAGCCGTGGACCTTCGCGGTGAGTGTTACAACTCTTAAACGTGGTGTGTCCGGAGTTTCTTCCTTCAGATGTGTCCAGAGTTTCCTCCTTCTGGTGGGTTCATGGTCTCCCTGACTTCAAGAATGACGCCACCGGACCCTCGCGGTGAGTGTTACAGCTCTTAAAGATGGTGTGTCCAGAGTTTGTACCTTCACATGTTCAGATGCATCCGGAGTTTCTGCCTTGGGGGGGGATGGTGGTCTTCGCAGACTTCAGGAGTGAAGCCACAGACCTTCGCAGTGAGTGTCACAGCTCTTAAAGGTGGTGCGTCCGGAGTCGTTTGTTCCTCCCAGAGGGTTTGTGGTCTCACTGACTTCAGGAATGAAGGTGCAAACCTCGCAGTGAGTGTTCCAGCTCATAAAGGTAGTGCAAACCCAAAAAGTCAGCAGCAGCGATATTTATTGTGAAGAGTGAAAGAGCAAAGCTTCCACAGTCTGGAAGCACACCTGAGTGGGTTGCCACTGCTAGCTAGGGTGGCCAGCTTTTATTCCCTTATTTGGCCCCACTCACATTCTGCTGATTGGTCCATTTTACAGAGTGCTGATTGGTCCAGTTTATAGAGCACTGATTGGTTCATTTTACAGAGCTGATTGGTGTGTTTTACAGAGTGCTGACTGGTGTGTTTACAATCTTTTAGCTAGACACAGAGCGCTGATTGGTGCATTTACAATCCTTTAGCTAGACACAAAAGTTCTGCAAGTCCCCACTGACCCAGAAGCCCAGCTGGCTTCACCTCTCAATAACAGACTAGTGCAAAGGGAACAGACATCTTTACCCACTGGCCACTGTAATGATTCAAGAGAGTCTAAAACTCAAGTGTAAGATTTCAACTTCTGAGATGTAAACCTTCTATTTAAGAATTCCAATCAAGTCATAGTCAATGACTCTGGGAGATCCCACCAGAAAGAAGCCTGGCATTTGAGCTCCAATAAGGCACTCAGATTAATTCCAAACAGGGGTGGGGTTTACTCATGCACATTGATAAGATTAAGCACTAAGGCTCCCTGCCCAAAGAAAAATACAGATGTAGCCCCAGTTTTTCAATGTCACCTTTGTATTGACATAAAGCATACATGTAATAAAGTGTACAAATTGGAAGTTCATAACTCAGTGAATGCTCATAAATGCATATGCCTGGCCGGACGTGGTGGCTCACACCTGTAATCCCAGCACTTTGGGAGGCTGAGGCAGGCAGATCATGAGGTCAGGAGTTCGAGACCAGTCTGGCCAATATGGTGAAACCCCATCTCTACTACAAATACAAAGAAAATTAGCCAGGTGTGGTGGTGTGCACCTGTAGTCCCAGCTACTCAGGAGGCTGAGGCAGAAGAATGGCTTGAACCCAGGAGGCAGAGGTTGCAGTGAGCCGAGACAGTGCCACTGCACTCTAGGCTGGGTGACAGAGCAAGACTCCATGTTAAATAAATAAATGAATAAATGCATATGCCTATGAAGCCATCATTCAACTTCAGTTGCAGAAAAACGTTAACATCCAGAAAATTTCTTTGTGCACCACCAAGTCAAGAATCCTCATTCAAAGTGAACCATTCTTCTCATTTTTATTAGCATGACGTTTTTTCTTTCTATTTTTGAATTAAGTATAAATAAATAAATGGAATGATACAGAATGTATTTTCTTTGTGTCTGGCTTTTGTTCCCACCATTAGATGATGTAGTTACCTATGTTATGGTACATAGCTGTACTATGTTTTGATTACTATTTAAGGTCCCAGTACAATAACATAATATAATTATTCATTCACTGTACTGTTGACGAACCCTTGGGTTTTTTCTAGTCTGGGGCTCTTGTAAATAAAGTTGTCATGGGCATTATTATACAAATCCTTTGTCTAGTTCTTAAAATTTAATGTTTAATATGTATTTATTATTAATTCATTTCCTTTTGATCTATGCTTAGTAAAAGAAATACTAAACATTTCTTATATTTTTGGCATTAACAGATAGCTACTAACAATTTTTCTAAGTGATTATACAAATTGATACACTTACCTTCAAAGTATGGGTGTTCTAGCTGCTATAAACACTAGCTTACTCTTGATGTCATTAGTCTTTTCAGTCATGGTATCTCACTGTGTTTTAAATTTGCATTTCGGATTCATAATGATGGTGAGTCTCTTCCTTACTGTCATTGGTCATTTCAATTTCCTCTTTTGTAAAGTGGCTATTCAAGCTTTTTACCAATTTCTTTTTTTTAATTTTGTGTGTGTATGTGTGTGACTTTTTATTATAGATTTGTCAGAATACTTTACATTTTATGGAAATGAGTCTTTGCCACTTATTTGTATCATGAATATTGTCACTCACAATGATGTTTTTTGATGAACAGATGCTCACAATTTTAAAGTACATTTATCAATATTTTATGTGCCTTCTTCAAGAAATTGTTGTCTATTCTAAGCCGAGTTCACTAAGATACTTTCTTATATATATTTAGATACACTGTTTTGCTCTGTCTCCCAGGCTGGAGTGAAATGTTGTGATCACGGTCCAAGGCAGCCTAAAACTCCCCCTCAAGGGATCCTCTTGCTTCAGCCTCCTGAGTAGCTAGAATTACAGGCATAAGCCACCTTGCCAGGTACCTATGCTTTCGTTAGACATTTTGTTATTTTACCTTTTACATTTTTTTTATTTTTTATTTTAAGTTCCAGGATACATGTGCAGAACGTGCAGGTTTGTTATATAGGTATACATGTGCCATGGTGGTTTGCTGCACCTATCAACCCATCATCTAGGTTTTAAGCCCCACATGCATTAGGTATTTGTCCTAATGCTTTCCCTCTCCTTGCCTCCCACTCCCCTATAGGCCCCAGTGGGTGATGTTCCCATCCCTGTGTCCATGTGTTCTCATTGTTCAACTCACACTTGTGAGTGAGAACATGTGGTGTTTGGTTTTCTGTTCCTGTGTTAGTTTGCCGAGAATGATGGCTTCCAGCTTCATCCATGTCCCTGCAAAGGACATGATCTCATTCCTTTTTAGGGCTGCGTAGTATTTCATGGTGTATATGTGCCACATTTTATCTGTTTTATCATTAATGGGCATTTGGGTTAGTTCCAAGTCTTTGCTATTGTAAATAGTGCTGCAATAAACATACGAGTGCATGTGTCTTTATAGTAGAATGATTTATAATCCTTTGGGTATATACCCAGTAATGGGATTGCTGAGTTAAATCTTTACCTTTTACATTTAAAGTTATGATTCATCTCAAGCTAGGTTTTGTATATGGTAAGAAGAGGGATCATGTTTTGCTTTTTGGTTTTATCTTGAGATAGTCTATAATTCTAATATCATTCATTGCAAAGAAAAATACTGCTTTTTACTTTGTTTGCTTTTTTGTTGTAATAAGGTTGTGCTTACCGTGTGCAATTCCAAAAGGACACAACTTGTTCCTCCAGCTAACAGTTGATAGGGCATTGGGTCCTAACATAGTGTTCACGTTTTGTATTTTAACACTTTCTTATTGTCTTTATTTACTTACTTTCTTATATTTTAAATTTAAATTTTATTTTATTTATTCATTTCTTTTTGAGACAGGGTCTCACCCTGTTGCCCAGGCTGTAGTACAGTGGCACAATCATGGGTGACTGCAGACTCAAACTCCAGCTCAAGCTATCCTCCTGCTTCAGCATCCCGATTAGATGAGACTACAGGCATGTGCCACTATGCTGAGAGGTGACAGAGTGCTGGCAGCCCTTGCAGCCCTCGCTCGCTCTCAGTGCCTCCTCAGCCTCAGCGCCTCCTCAGCCTCAGCGCCCATTCTGGCTGCGCTTGAGAAGCCCTTCAGCCCACCGCTGCACTGTGGGAGCTCTCTCTGGACTGGCCGAGGCTGGAGCCGGCTCCCTCGGCTTGTGGGGACGTGTGGAGGGAGAGGTGCGGGCGGGAACCAGGGCTGCAAGCCGCGTTTGCAGGCCAGCGTGAGTTCCAGATGGGCGTGGGCTCGGCAGGCTCCACGCTTCGAGCAGCCGGCTGGCCCGCAAGCCCCAGGAAGTGAGGGGCTTAGCACCTGGGCCAGCAGCTGCTGTGCTCGATTTCTCGCCTGGCCGTATCTGCCTCCCCATGGGGCAGGGCTTGGGACCTGCAGCTTGCCATGCCTGAGCCTCCCCCCACCACCATGGGCTCCTGTGCGGCCCCAGCCTCCCCGATGAGTGCTGCTTCCTGCTCCACGGTGCCCGGTCCCATCGACCGCCCAAGGGCTGAGGAGTGCGGGAGCATGGTGTGGGGCTGGCAGGCAGCTCCACCTGCAGCCCCAGTGCGGGATCCACTGGGTGAAGCCAGCTGGGCTCCTGAGTCTGGTGGGGACTTGGAGAACGTTTATGTCTAGCTAAGGGATTGTAAATACACCAATCGGCACTCTGTATCTAGCTCAAGGTTTGCAAACACACCAATCAGCACCCTGTGTCTAGCTCAGGGTTTGTGAATGCACCAATCGACACTCTGTATCTAGCTACTCTGGTGGGGACGTGGAGAACTTTGGTGTCTAGCTCAGGGATTGTAAATGCACCAATGAACACCCTGTCAAAATGGACCAATCAGCTCTCTGTAAAACAGACCAATCGGTTCTCTGTAAAATGGACCAATCAGCAGGATGTGAGTGGGGCCAGATAAGAGAATAAAAGCAGGCCGGCCGAAGCAGCAGTAGCAACCCGCTGGGGTCCCCTTCCACACTGTGGAAGTTTTGTTCTTTCACTCTTTGCAATAAATCTCGCTGCTGCTCACTCTTTGGGTCCACACTGCCTTGATTAGCTGTAACACTCACCGCGAAGGTCTGCAGCTTCATTCCTGAAGCCAGCAAGACCACGAACCCACCAGGAGGAACAAACAACTCCAGACGCGCACCGCCTTAAGAGCTGTAACACTCACTGCAAAGGTCTGCAGCTTCACTCCTGAGCCATCGAGACCACGAACCCACCAGAAAGAAGAAACTCCAAACACATCTGAAACATCAGAAGGAACAAACTCTGGACACGCCGCCTCTAAGAACTGTAACACTCAGCGTGAGGGTCCGTGGCTTCATTCTTGAAGTCAGTGAGACCAAGAACCCACCAATTCTGGGCACAATGCCTTGCTAATTTTTTATTTTTATCTTTTGTAGAGACAGGATGCACTTTTTTGCCCAACTGTGTCTCAAGCTCCTGACCTCGAGTGATTCTTCCACCTTGGCCTCCCTAAGTGTTTAGACTATAGGCACAAGCCATTGTGCTCCACCTTAAGACATTCCTACATTGCTACAACTGAAAATTTTTTTCCTATTCTATGCTACTTCTTTAATGCAAAAGGATATATTAATTTTTTAAAACTTTATGATATAGTCCAATAAAATAGGTAAGTGGGGAGGTCAAGGCTAGTTACTATATTCTGATAAGAAGGTATTTTATTCTCAACAGAAAATTGTATTTCTGGAGGAAAAATGCTACACAACTTTGTTAAAGAATCTGTTCTCTCTCTCTTCTGAAATGTTAAAGCATGATTTAAAGAAGTGACTGGGTCTCTCTTCATTAGCTGGCACAGCAGCCAATAGTTCTAATCTGATGACTACAAATAAAATTACTGCAAGATTCAGTTTGTGTGATTTTCATGTTTTGAACTCCCCTTCCACAGCAGTTTGGTATCTGGCAAATGCAGTAGGCCTTTTATAATTTTTTTAAGTACAAGCAGGAGCTGTGTTACACATGAGAAAAGAACTATGTTGATTTGAAACTCATGGGCAGCATCAGAAGCAGAGACGAAGAAGCTGTATCTAAAGTGGACAAGAACAATGGAATAAAAAAGAGACTGGGCACATGGCTCACGCCTGTAATCCCAGTACTTTGGGAGGCAGAAGTGGGAGGATTGCTTGAACTCGGGAGTTTGAGACCAGCCTGGGCAACATAACAAGGCATTGTATCCATAAAAATAAAAAAAAAATTAGATAAGTGTTGCCATGCATGCCTATAGCCCCAGCTACTAGGGAGGCTGGGGTGGGAAAATTCCTTGAGAGGTTGAGGTTGCAGTGAGACATGATCATACCATAGCACTCCAGCCTGGGTGGCAGAGTAAGACCCTATTAAAAAAAAAAAAAAAAAAAAAAGAGATAGACATATGCTGCTAAGTGAATTTTAAAAAGCAATGCTAAAATAATATCTTTTCTTAAATCTACCTGATTTTCTAAGAACTTTCTACTAAATTACCTTTTTGGGGAGATCATATGCAGATTTGCTGGCTCTGCCAAAACTCTAGAAGATCATCTATAGTATTCTAAGCCACTACTGGCTACTGTTACTTGACCTAGAGTTATTTTATTATTTATTCTATTATAGCAATATTAGATCAAGGACAATGTAAAAGAAAAGTCCAAAGGAATAAAATGGGAACAAGCAGTCAGACTATGAGGAAGGGCATGCTACTCAGATGGTACTAAAATATGTGGCCCACAACCAGCGAAATAAAGATAGGGAGAGGGAAGAGAGTATTGCAAAATATATTTTCCCAGAAATTTCCATTTTCCCATTGGAAGAAGACCATAACACACAACTATATAAAATATCTAATTCTTTTTTGACATCTCCCAGAGAACGTTTGAGCTTTTTGTAAAATTTAATTGGAGCAACAAAAACAACAAAAATACACAACCAGAAAGGTAACACACTTGTGCACTAAAATGATACAGCATTAATGAAAGAAATATTAAAAGACATCTCATATCCATGAGGGGGGAGGGAGGAGGGATAGCATTAGGAGATATACCTAATGTTAAATGATGAGTTAATGGGTGCAGCACACCAACATGGCACATGTATACATATGTAACTAACCTGCACGTTGTGCACATGTACCCTAAAACTTAAAGTATAATAAAAAAATTAAAAATAAATAAATAAATAATTAATTAATATTATTAAAATGTCCATACTACTCAAAACAATCTACAGATTCAATGTGATCTCTATCAAAAGTCCAATGGCATTTTGTTACAGAAATAGAAACAGCAATTAGAAACTAAATATGAAACCACAAAAATCCTCAAATAATCAGAACAATCTTTCTTGGTCAATAAGAACAAAGATGGAGACATCAAACTTCCTAACTTCAAATCATTTTACAAAGGTATAATAATCAAAACAGTATGGTACTAGCATAAAAACACACATATAGACCAGCGGAACAGAATAGAGAGCCCAGAAATAAGCCCATGTGAATAAAAATCAACTAATCTTTGACAAGGGCACCAAGATTACAAAATAGGAAACAAATAAACCCTTCAATAAATGTGTTAGAAAAACTTCATATTCATAAGCAAAAGAATGAAAGTATAACCTTACCTTACTTACACAAAAAACAATTCAAAGTAGACTGAAGACTTAAATATAAACCTGAAAATATAAAATCTCCTAGAAAAAAAAAGCAGAGCAGAAAAACTCATTGGCATTGGTCTTGGCAATGATTTTTTGGACATGACACCAAAACACAGGCAATAAAGGCAAAAATAAACAAGTAGGACTACATCAAACTAAATTTTTGTAGAGCACAGGAAACAATCAGCAGAATGAAAGGGCAACTTACAGAAATATTAAAAAATGTTCAAACCACATATCTAATAAGGAGTTAATATTCATAACATATAAGGAATTCATAAAACTGTATATTAAATAACCAAATAAAAAATGAGGAAAGGACATAAATAAATACTTCTAAACAGAAGAAATTAAAATGGCCAAAAGATACATGAAAAGGTGGGAATGTAAATTTGTACAGCCATTATGGAAAAGAATATGGAGACTTTTTAAAAAAATTAAAAATAGTACTGCTAGTAGTACAGCACACACACACTACTACTACTTCTACAACACACACACAAACACACACACACAACTCAGTGTACATCAAAAGTAATGAAAATCAGGATCAGGAAGAAATACCTGCACCCCCATCCCTCACGTTAATTGCAGCATTATTCACTATAGTCAAGTTATGGAATCAACTTAACAGTCCTCTGATGGATGAATGAAGAAAGAAAATCTGTTTATATATATATATACATATATATGTGTATATATATGTATATATAAATATATGTAAAATATACATACATATATGCATATATGTATATGTATGCACACATACGTGTGTCTATAGCTATATCTATATATTTATATATACATGTATCTATATAGATTTATATATAGATTTATATATTCATGTAGATAGATAGATAGATATACTGCCTAAAAAAAGGAAAATCTTTCCATTTGCAACAACATAGATGGAGCTGGAAGATGGAGCTGGATGAAATAAGCAAAACAAAGAAAGAAATATGGCATGATCTCACTTATATGTGAAATCTATAAAAGTCAAACTCAGTACAGCAGCAGAATGTTGGCAGCCAGGGGTGGGAGGTGGGGAAAATGGAAAGATGTTGGTCAAAGCGTACAAAGTTTCAGTTATGCAAGACAAATAACTTCTGGAGATCTAATATACAGCATGGGGACGAAAGTTAAAAATACTGTATTACATACTTGGAATTTGCCAAGAGGATAGATCTTACATTTAATCTTTTCACCACATGCACGCAAACACACAATGGTACGTATGTGAAGATAGATATGTTAGTTAGCTTGATTGTGGTAAGCATTTCACAATGTATACTTATATAAGAACATCAAGTTGTAAACCTTACATATCTATATGTATATACAATTTTATATATTATTATCTTAAAGCTGTTAGCAAAATATGCCATTTTTAAAGAAGGAATTTAATTGGAGAGGACAGAGATAATCTCTCTACCTGTTTCATGTTAAAAAACTAGCTCTGTTTAATGGAAATAGGCACTTATTATCTGATCAGTTCTTCTCTTTATTTCATTAAAAAGATTTTTTATAAAGGAGGAGTTTTTTTTCTGACTTAGACCAGTGAGATTGCATTAAACATACACACACAAACACACTCACAAAAGAGGACTCTCTAGCCAGATACGGTCTCATCATGTTGTGTTTCTAGCAAGATAATTATAGTGTAAAACATAGAAAAATGTGGGTACAAAGAGCTTCATTTTCTGCCTAGCTTGCTGAAGGTCAAAGTTTGGTAACCTGTGGAGGAAGCCTTCTAGTGTGAGCCCATCATCACATCATGAACAGCAAATATAGCATCAGCTTCCCTCCTGAGCCTTGTGATTGTTCTGTGCTGGAAGGGGAAAATCAGTAAAGGACATCCTGAGGAAGTGAAAATCAGCTTTGCCTTACTTCATTTGTACCAGCTTTCAGAATAAGATGATATTGCCACTGATGAGTTTCTTTAAAATGACTGTTTTCTCCAGCGGTATTTTATAAATGGTTGTTGCATTAAAGAGTAAATGAAACTTCCCTGAAGAACACACTCCACCATGCCTTTAGTGTCTTTACTGACACATCTGTGAAGACGGATGGACCCTAAAGAGCTAGCTGCAAACTAAGTGAGTCACATTTGTCTCCCAGGAATGTTTTATATGCTGCAAAATGTGACAAAGGCCATTACGGAGATTATATTTCCCAGCAATGAATCTGCTGTCCATCCTTTGCTATTCCAAACATTCAGAAAATTGCTCAGGAATTACTGATGGCCCAGAAAGCAAGCAGTCATTGACTAGCTGCCCTAATATTTTCCCTGAAGATAGGGCAATGACAGTAAATTTCTTAAATTGAGAATGGGTGTTGAAATATATGAAAAAAAACCTTTCTAAATTCTACTCATTCAAAGATTTATATAAAAATATTTTCCACAGTTTATGTTGATAATCAGGTATATCTTACTATCAGCTAAACGAAAAATTTCAATATTGCAAAATATATATTCTTGGCTTTCTTCTAAAATTTGTCATCTTTGCCACCTATTCATTTACAAATGTTAAATTGTTTAAGTCAACTAAATCCTTGTACTATTTACTGAGAATTTTTAAGCTAGGAACATGGTCTCTCACCTTGAGAAGAGTATGAAAATAAAATTGAATGATACATATGCAGCAAAAGTGCACAATTAAGAAGTAGACTATTTGATGCATATCTGGATACATTAGCAGTAGATACACTTACAGGATGCAATAATTGTTAATGTTTCCAGGAAGCAAGTCCAATTCACGGTGGTCATTAAAGGACGAACTGTTAATTTGACAAGTCGAAATGTGGGATACACTTTTAAGACACTTATAGATTCAGTAAAAATGTATGTGTTGTGTATTAAAGCCACATCACATCCAGGCATGAAAGATGCTATTTGGCCCAACACACCCATTAGCTCTGACTACTGTCTTTCATGCTGCTTTTGGTTTACACCCTGTGCCTGGGTTCTCAAATGGCTCAGTTTCAGAGCTCTCTCGGAACCACAGCTTTTAGCCCTGGTTTTCAGCATTTCCACAGTTTTGCCCTTTGAAACTCCCAGTAACACCTTCATAAGGCATTTCACTTTATATGCAAGGCTCTGTTTCTCAAATCATGCACAGGAACTCCTGATTTCTCTTCATTGACCTCTAGAACTAACTTCTCGTGCTCCTGGAATAGGACCATGCTGTACTTGCTGGTGACAAATAGTAAACGCCAGTCAGAAACACAAAAAAACAAAATAACAACAATAATGTATGTTTCTTTACCTGGGCATTAATTTTCCTGAAACTAATTGTTTGAGCATATCAGAATGACTTGTGAACCTCTTTACTCATAACATTATCCATCATCCATAGTGTTATTATGTTTGTGTTTTTAGTCTATAACTGAAATCTAGCAGCTTCATCCTGCCTCTTGCCAAGAGAAGCTATAATGCTCAGTGAAGAACCTGATGTGGCCCTACAAATACAGTCTTATGAAAACAATTAAATGTAGTGATTAAACCCACTTTCTGTCACCTCAGAAAGATAATCAACTTTTAGGACCATTCTTAAACATTTAAAGGACTTGGGGCAGATATAGCAGGCAAGAGAAAACATAAAAAGCCCGAGACTTAATATAATATAGAATTGATCTTGCATAACTGTGAAACCTCTAGCTCCTGCATATTCCTTTATTACTGGAAAACTCTGAACTTATTGCTTTTATCTGGGCCCCAACTTACTTACTGCCATATTGAATAGTAGTCAGTTACTTACAGACAATTAATATAGCTTATTGTAATGAATTTCTTCTTCACCCTTAAAAAAGTATGTGTGTGTGCATGCATTTGGGTGTGTAATAAAAGCATAGCATATAAATATATGTATTCATTTTTATTATGCAGTTTTCCAGTTCTAATAAGTTATCAAGAAGGAATTAATTATCAGCCATGATGTGAGAGGTGAGGGAAAACCTACTTCTCAGCAGTCAGGTCAGCATCAAAGAGAAGCTGATTGAATTGACTTGGAACATAGCAGAAAATAGGAAGTAATGTCAGGAGCTCAGGAAGACAGAGTAGAGTTGATAAATCAGTCCTGAACATGCAAAGTCATTATTGTAAAGGGCAGTGAAAAGACCAAGAAGTGAGCATGATAGTGCTGGATGAATCAGTGGTTAGCCGGGAGGCCTAAAGATCTGAAATTGTTAGTTGAGCCTTGAGTGTTACCTGCTTCTACACCTTTCTACTTCACGAGCCAAACCACTTTTAAAAAAAGGCAGAATGTCTCCTACTCTAAAAGAATGTAGCAGAGAAAATCAAGACATGATACTTCACACATCATTTTTCATGTCATGTTTAGAAAAATGTATCCATATTTTATAATTAAATATATTTACAATATCAAATATATGTCTATAATTTATCATTATAAATTATATAATCTTTATATATACAGACAGAGAAAAAAGAAGAGAGAGAGAAGTGGAGATTGGAGAACTCTTGAGACATTCTGAAATGGGCTTTATGAGAAATCCAAGGAATGAATGTATCCACAAAGAAATGACTAAATCTAGAAGAGTTAAACAGGTACATATCACGGTAGGTGCCCATGTCTTCATCTAGGGTTGAGGAATAATGGACTATGTCTATGGAGATTGTCTCTACCTAGCATATTCTTATTAACCATATTTTTGTTAGTGTCACAAGTTAATAACTAAAATAAATCATAGCTATTCATTATTTTACACCACATGTGCCTACCATTATCCCAACAGGTGATTACCAAACAGCTTTCTAATTTAAATCCTTGTTGCTCATTATTCTTCCAAACTTTATGCTTAGGATTACTGAAATATTCCAGATGTAGCCTCATTTTCCAGTTTTTCCTCTTTATAATGGATTGTTTTGTGTTATACTAAGATGATAGCTGTGCAATCACCTGGTATATGTCAGCACGTTATAACACTTTGAGTAATTTAATCTTACTTCGTACATACTGCAACTCGTTACAAATGAATGCATAAAAATATGAAATACGCACCCGTACCAAATCATGATTACATAAAGGCACTCAATTTTGTTTTTCCACAGGAAATTTGGAAGTAACTTCCCTTAATAGGCAACATGCAGTTTTGAACCCTTAGCTCTGGGGTATCCACTGATGAGAACAGTTGGTGAAATAAAGATCTTGCTTCCAACGGTAGTTATTTTCAAGTAGTTCTACTTGGCAATTTGTTTTAGTGGTTCCTGTGGCTCTCTGTAAGACAGGACCACCTCGAATTTCACTTAGAGTCTCTCTGGTGGAGGAGGAAAAACCTCTCCTTTTATTCAGCTTTTATATTATATTTATAGTTGTTTGCCAAGTTTAGCTCTGGAGTAGAAATAATATATATTTTACTTCCAAAATATAACTGTAGAAAACAGTCATATATCTATAATTGTATAAAACTGTATGATTTTAGGTGTTCCTAAAGTTGTTGTGTTGTTGGAATCACACCTTATTCCTCTATCATGAAATTCTGTTCCCTTCTAAGAGTCCACCATTATAAGGTGTTTTCCCTATAATTTAAGATTTAATTTCTTGCTAAAATAAAGTCATCTGGATTATATAACCATTTAAGTGTCCTTAGTTGCTTACACCATATATTATTTGAAAGATATGGACATCAATATTCATAGGAAGGTACAGATTTTTTTTTTTATACTTACCGTGGTAGTAAGGAAGAAATGGCCGTTACTGCTTGTACATTTAGTCACATAAGTATACTACATGTGAAGTTTCTATGTAAACTGTAAAGTAGATATTCAGAATGAGCAATTATTATACAAAGGTAACTGGTATTCTTTCCATTTAGTATGTTAAACCCCAGCCTCCAAGTGATAAATCAATCCATGGGTAATAATGTGCTATCACATATTAAAATAATTTTGTGTTCAGAGACACAGAAAGAATATAACTGTTAGACTTGACCAAATATGACTTGGAATCTTAGTTCTCACACTTACCTTTTTACCTTGAACAAATCACATCACTTCTCTGAGTTACCTTCTCTTCAATTATAAAATATGAGGAATGTTAGATAAGCCATAGGCCTGCCATAATTAGTTCTGCACATTCTATAATACGTGACAGGTGCTCAATGAAAGGTAATTATTGTTGGAAATATTGTAGTGTGGAAGCTCAGCAAATATTTGCTGATAGACAAGCAGAGGACCACACACTGTTGCAATTTAGCATGTTAAACGCAAAACTGCAGTTTCTGAATTGCCCCTCGGGAGACAAGAACTAGAAATTCCCTCTTTCTCCAGCTTCAATTAGAAAAAAAGTACTACACCTGGAGAATTCTTGTAAAAACGAGATAATTTCACAGGTTCAGAGAAACCATGCAAGGTAACAAAATACTCAATCATTTGAAAATCAAGGCAATAACTTAATTGTTAAAATTCAGATATAAAATATTTTTACTCAATCACAAGAAACATAAAATTTTTATTGCTTTTACTACTACTACTACTATTATTATTATTATTATTATTAGCTGACACTTTAGAAAATGTACCCTACCCTATGCATTGTGTTAAAGAAATCTTTAATCTTTGATATCACAGAAATAAAGAGGTGGTCTTTCAGATGGATCATCTCTTTTGTACAAATGTGACCTTTGAGGCACAGTGTGCAGAACAGAAATCCACTGGATGTGTTCAATAAATAAATTACTAGGTAAATGAATTTATTGAATGACTATCCCTGTCAGAAACATAATCCAGCGCTGTACAGTCTGAAGTTTGAAGGTACTTAAAACTAGGGTTCTATGTAGAAGTAGAAACAGCATTAATATTAACCTGGTTCAATTTTGTCGGCCAGTGTCATTGCTGAAATTAAAACTAAATCAACCCCAGTACCCTCGCCTATATGTGCACAGTGAAAGGGCAGGATATGGGTTTAAAGACAAGGGCCATGAAGGTCTTTGCATCCAAGTGCATTCAGTTCCACAGAGATTAGAGACTGATAATTTGATACTAGTGTTCCTCTGGCCCACATTTGGAACATTTTAGACATACTGATGATTCCTGGCTCTACTCCAGTACCACCACAGCAGAATCTCAGGAGATTCAGCTGTGCTTGATCAGCCAGAATTGAGAATAGCTGAAATACTTACCCTGCCTGGAGGATAAAGTGAAGGTTAAAGATTTTATCCTATCTGCTCTCCTGCCTGGAGAACAGAACTCTACTGGATCCATTGAATAAATAAATGTGGAGGTGAATTAATTAACTGAGTATCGCTGACAGACTTGACTTTCTAATTAACATTTGCATGTTTCATAACTAAGTTTAAAAGTACTCAGTGGCTTCCATCTCCTATAATAGCTCTGAATGTTTTTCTAATCTCTCTCTAACCTGGCCCATCCTCATACTCTACCCCTGGGTGCTCAGTCTCCTAACTCCTTCTCTGTAGTCAGTATCCCATGGGCAAGTAATAATACAAGGTACCATTCAATGATAATCACAATTATTTCAGTCATTTTAAAAACCAAATACAGTATGTTTTGCAGTCTTGTTTCCCACTTATAACCAACACAGCTATAGTCTGTTGATACCAAAATATTCACCCACAGATGCACACTTCACAGTTCATACCCACAGCTTTGGCTCATGTCGGTTCTTCTCTTGGCCTCTGGCTATCTTGCAAGCTGAGGCTCTCTGGAACCATCACTATGGGACCAGTACATGAAAGCTAAAAAAATTTGGACTCATTGCCCTTATCAGTCTTTATCATAGTCATCTGCCATTCTGAGGCCGCCATTAACCACACACTAATGAAATGCTGTTTGCTGATGATAACACTCACATACCATGGTGAGCTCTCCAAATCACACCAGTAAAGAAACAGTATATAAGGGATATTTATTAGTTCTTCTTCCTGGGTTACTTATTATTCTAGTAAAGCAATACTATTTTAGGAATCTATTGTACAGGGGGGAAATGTGACTTAAATTAGACATTTCTAAAGCCTCATCTCTAGCAGTATACACCTTTGAGATACTAGATTGTTTCTTCCTCTTTAATCATCAATTTTGAGAAACATAGCAAAGGCTCTATACTTACATAAAACAGTACAGCTTAAACTTTCTTTTATGTATTTTGTTTAGCACTTTTTTTTTTTTGTAAGAGAGGGTCTCACTCTATCACCCAGGCTGGAGTGCAGTGGTACAATAATGGCTCACCAAAGCATTGACCTCCTAGCCTCAGCCTCCCAAAGTACCTGGGACTACAGGCATGTGTCGTTGTGCCTGGCTATTTTTCAAATTTTTTCTAGAGATAGGGACTCACTATATTGCTCAAGATGGTCTCAAACTCCTGGGCTCAAGTGATCCTCCCACCTCGGCCTCACAAAGTGCTGGGATTACAGGCCTGAGCCACCACACCCAGCTGAAGTTTTCTTTATACCAATTAGCAGAATACATATCACATTGGAGACAAAGTACAAGGCTAAATTAAGTTAGTATAATGCCTAAGTCCAGACATATTTCCAAAACACATTAGTTTGTGGGATAAAACATTTTTGTAGTGATGATGATGATGATGATAATATTAATCACTATAATTTTTGGCTGTTGTACTAGGTTCTTTCTACTCAAATCCCAATATAATTATGCATTAAACAATTCAATTTTATTTTCAAAAAGAAAAAATTACTAATACAAGTTAACTCATTTAATTATTATCACTTAGCTACTCAATAATGACTCCACAATTTGATTTAAAGACGTGATATGCCCAAAATGACCTACAATTGTATTTAATGCTCCACTCTACTATGGCTAGAAATAATAGTGTTATATTCGTCTAGAAATGTCCATAGCTCCTCATCCTAAATAACTAGAAATTTATTACCATTTCAAAATTAATTGATTCTAAAATCTAGTTTAGTTACAAAGAAAATATTTCAAAAAACTATTTCAACTAAAAAAAAGAACCAAACTGGTATCAGACATTAAGAATAATGGCTATACAGGCCGGGTGCGGTGGCTCACGCCTGTAATCCCAGCACTTTGGGAGGCCGAGGCGGGCAGATCACAAGGTCAGGAGTTTGAGACAAGCCTGGCCAACACAGTGAAACCCCGTCTCTATTAAAAATACAAAAAATTATGCCATTGCACTCCAGCCCAGGTGACAGTGTGAGACTCCAACTCAAAAAAATAAATAAATAAATAAATAAATAATGACTATACAGATATCCCCTGCAATGTCTTTGCAATAGTGAGATTCCTCATTCTTCTTTCCTTGTTTTGTTTTAAATCTTTATGTTCTGTAATTTAAACAGACTTCTTCCAAATATAAAGCAAAACTATAAAGTGTAAGAAAAGGGTCAAATAAAATAAGTGCCTTTAATGGAAAGAATACAAATGATTATGCTCTAATTGTCTCAGAAATAAAAGAAATATAATCCTACAACAGTTCCTGGACTAATCAAAATGAAGTAAGTGGAAAAGAGAATTTCACATTTGTTTTTCTTTTGTTAAATCCGGTGCTATAAATTATAGAAATATGAATGAAAATGTTTATTAGCCTGAAGCGTCAACTGTCATGATTAATGTATTATGACAAATAAATTAGTTAAAATTATAGTTATATGTTCTGGATTGTCTTGCTCATTTTTAGATTTAATTTTTTTTTCCACTTAAGTGGCTCAGTAATCTACCTACTTCTAGCAGGAATCCTCTAATGTAGAAATAAGCGGGTTTAGTGGCATATGCAACTCTAACAAGGATGAAAACACTCATGTGATCCTTACTACTTGAAGCTGAAATTGTTTAGTAGCTAAAAATATGAATTTTCACATTACGTAGATGAGTATAAATCCATATTTCCCTACAATGGGATCTTAGGCAAATAATTCAAACTCACTAAATCTTAATGGGGCACAGTAGCTCATGCCTGTAGTCTCAGTGCCTCAGAAGCTGAGGTGGGAGGATCTCTTGAGCCCCGGAGTTTGAGTTAAACTTGGGTAACATAGCAAGAACTCATCTCTAAAAAACAAGCTTCAAAAAAGAAAGAAATACAAACAACCTACAAAATATTAATATCTCATATGTTGAAAATATGGATAATATCACTTTAAATATTTTTGTAAAAATTGAATAAGGTTATGGCATACCTGGCACATATTAAGCATTTCATAAATAGTATTTTATTAAAGGCATTATCATCCATCAGTGTAAAATGATATGTTCAACTTATATTTGTTATATACCTTCCATATACTGTTTTAGTTGTTGCATGTACAAATATTTTTTAAATTTCTATAATAGAAAATTATATTTCTATGATAGAATAGACATACATAAAAAGTAATAAGAACAATTTATAATGTGTTGGTTACTGATGAGTACTATGATGAAAATAAAAGTGGAGAGCCCCACCAGGCTTCAGTTAAGAAATGGAATGTTTTGAAATTATAAATGAAGTGGATGGGCAAGGCTTCACTGAGAAGGAATATTTAAACATATGTATCTTTCTACATTTTGGTGTGTGTCAAAGTACATAAAATGCCTGACATACAGAATTCCCCACTCCATTTTGGTTTACATTTTGGCATAAAAAAATAGGTCCAGTTGAAATTATTTGTGTATGTATTTCTGTACCACATTGGCTGTATTAATGGAGACACACACTTGCACTCAGAAACACACACGTATATATGTAAAATATATAAAAACTTTTATATATTTTATATATTTATACTTTTAATGAATTTATGCATACTTCCACATATTTATACATATTTACATACCCTTATGTTGCATAATAAACTTCAAAGATATTTCAAATATCATTGAATGCTCCATTAAAAATGGATGAGCTGACATCATGATAAATTTCATGGAGATAGAGCTTGCTAGACTTAGTACCTGACAAAAGTTGCAGGTTGCAGTGAAGGAAGATGTCTGGAAAAATTCATGGGTTCTAGGTTGGGCAACAATATAAATGTTAGTGACATGCAAGAAATAAAAACATAGAATGAAAAATAAGCTTGAATGGAAAGATAACATGTTTCACATAAAATATCATAGAATATACTGAGGTTGAAAGATCTAGGGAACATTAGATATAGATAAACGTCACGAAGCAACTTGTTACCTAGGCTATCATGTGTAATAGCCACATCACTCTCACATCAGAAAGGCTGATTAAAGTGATGTGATGAAAGTTAGCAGAGGAGAGAATTTCAAGAAGTTTTATGAGCAGGTCAGAAGATTATTGTATGTATCAATTATGAGGTCATGGTTAGTGGGGGCAAGTGAAGATTTAGTGGAGTCCTATATGTAGACGGGAGTTAGTAGCTTGAAAGCAAATGGGTTGTGAGATGAGGAGGTAGAGCTTGGTTTTGAAAGATATAGTAAGTCTTCTGTTAAGTGCCTCCATCATCTCGGCAATTTTCCCTTCATGACTCTTCTACATACTGTAGTTATTTGTCTGTAGCCAGGGTGTGAGCTTGATATGATGCATTATTCTTCAGTGAGCCCACGAAAATAACACAATTTTGGCACATGGGTATTTCTCCAAAAATAATGTGTTTGAATGGATCAGTAATGAGAAAAATAGCTAAGTTATTTTAGGGGTGCAAGGATTCTTTTTTCTTTTTTGTATTAAGTGTTAATGGATTTAAAGTGTATAAGTACACTTTAAGGAAATGACAATATTGAAAATATAGAAGCATGATAGGTAGATAACACCAGTCTTGGTTGAAAGGATGTGTAAGGATTGTGGAGAAAGGAGAGGAGGGTAGGGAATAAAATGAAGAACAAAGTGGGAGGGATAATCCTTGAAGAACAGTAACAAACCTGCTCTGAGAGTTGAAGACAGTACAAGGATATAGTCAGCTTTAGGTGTGGTAATGGAAAACTAACTTTGATGTTTTCTATTTCTTCGTGAAATAGAAAATAAGGTCATATAGTGGAGGTAGGAGGGTAGGCAGAATGAAACACATATTGATTTTGCTTTAGCTCTGCACACTAAAAGCCACCTGTACTTAAACAGAAAATTCAGATTTATTATACCAATAGGGCTAGTCCTGGATCCTATTTAGCCAGAACTTTTATTTTTCTGACTGCAGTTTTCCTACTTTCTTTTTACAGTTGACCACAGTATAGCTAAATGCACATCTTGATTTTGCATTAAAATGTAAGACTGCCCTCTTTCTGCAATAATTCAAACTGCAGGATGTTTGCATATGATTAAACATTGACACATTGTACTACCATTTTTCAACTGTATGGATAGTAAAGCTCTAGATTTCCTCCAATTATTTAATTTATATATTAAGTTTAAGTATAAACTTAATGTTTTGTGTGTGTGTGTGTGTGTGTGAGAGAGAGAGAGAGAGGCAGAAAATGAACTTGAACAAGAATTAAGACACAGAAAACTTTAATGAGAATTAATAGTTAAGAAAATAATATTTGTTATTCTTCTAGAAACACAAGAGAAAGTGCAACTATAAATTCACATTCTCCTTTATTGCGAATCCACTGACAGGCTTAGCCTTAGGTCTGGTAAGTCTCCAAGCAGATATCCAGGAATATATTCCAAAATCCCATGTTTATTGTCTTCCATAAGCTTTGGTTTGTATGCTTTGTAGTCAGGGCCATGCACAACTCATGTGTGACTTGCTAGGCTGGCAAACTGCTGATGTGGCCAATTAGTTGGCTCCATTTGGAAACATGAATATTATGCTTAGAAAATAGTGTTGCTAACTAAGTGAGTTTCTCTCACACTCTCTTATTTTTTAACTAATTGAGCCAGAGGAATGGATTATACATATTTGTTGTTTTGCATATAAATTGGAAATTACTCCTTTCCCCTACCTGCAGTTGCAAATAATGTTTCCTCCACTTTTGTCTGAACAGCAATATCCATTTTTAGAGGAGCCCTGTCTCCTCTAAATGTTATTGGAAAATTATAACATTTGCTGACAGCCTCCTTTAAAGTGATCAATCAAACTTCTCCAAGAGAAAAGTATATTTTTAAAGGAAGCTTTATAACTTTAATGGCTTCAAAGGTCAAGTTATTTCTTTTCTTCAATTTAAGGACATGTTCTTGAGTCAATCAATATTAATTCAACATAAGACCTTAGTCCCCAATTTCACCTCTTATGTTAGCTAACATAATTAAACCTGTGTTGCTGAGCAAAATGCCAAATACCTTTTTCTTAGGACAAAGTACTCCATCTGGGTTTTCTTTTTCAATTTTCATTAATTTAAAAGAGCAAATTTATTTTTATTGTATTGAGCATCAAATAAAAGCAATTACTCAGCATGCTTCTGGATTTGATAATGAATATTTTTTTCTGAATTTGATAATGAGGCTTTCCATGTGCCCCCTCCCCATCTGTCAGGCATAGAATTGGTTGGACTGTGGTGAGCAGCAGTCACTTGGGATAGCGTTTGCTTAGTCCTAGGTTCCAAACCCTCAGTAAAACTCATTTAAAAACTGACTGAGACAGAGCTCAATGCACTAAAAAGTCTCCTTGACTCTTTCTCAATCTCTCTTTTAATACCATGAGCACTGACCTGAATTAGACTGACTATTCTTTCCTGGTATTTAATTTCTGCATAAAACTTTCCATATAATTCTCTGGAATTCTCAATGACTTTGTTCTAACTTTTGCCTTAGATCTCTAGTAATTGCTTCAGATATATTTCTACCCCTCCATTTTATCAGTACTCAAAGCCCAGTGTAATGTGCTTTTCAAATAAGACCACTTCTAGGCCTCACTGAATCTACTGCACACACGATTACGAATCTAGAATTTTCTAAATGCTAATGGGAAAATGTTGAGACTTTTAGAGAACAAGTTTATTCAGAAAAAAAAACTGAGCTAAAATGTAAAATTAGATATTCCAATAAACTAAATGCCAGTAATGTGTATTTTTCCAGTATGCCATTCTGAAACAAAGCAGAGTATTCAGACAATTGTGATACTATTTGATATATTATTGTTTATTGGCCTCTCTCCTGACATTTAAAATAAGAAATGTTCATTTATTGCTTAAGTAAATATTATGAGACTGCTAATTGTACATCATTTCATTATGGATGTGTACACCCACACATATAAAATTATATATGTTAAAATATTTGGACTTGTGTGTGTGTGTATTTTGAGTAAAGTAAAAAAATGATGAAGAGGACCCAGATTAAAATGTGAAGTAAATGAAGTTGCTACTATACACCATGTCTTTTACTTCAAAACACTTCAGCCTTGTCAATGTTACGGTATGTATTGGTTGGTTAGTTTAAGCTAAATGGTGTATGGTCAGTTTCTCTTGTTAGAGAATTCAGAAGCATTTAATCCAACATTAGAACGCATTAATGATGACTTCCTATTTTTTATATTTCTGATGCTTTGACATCTGAGGCCTTGCTGATCCTAGAGACACTGTCCAACAAGGCCTAGCCAATTCCTAGAGACAGTAAAGGACTCACTGGCCTGCAAGGGTGACTTTCATCTACAAACTAACCAACTAGCCCACATTCCCACCACTTCCTTTAATCAGGCTTACAACCCCAGGGTCACTATTCCCCTGCCCTAATCACCCAAGGGCCAGTACCAGACAACGAGGGACAACCCCTGTGCTCCAAAACATAAAGAAATTATTAAAATTATCAAATCTTGAACCTACTGAGATAGAAATCACAATAAAGGCTCTTGCCCACATTCCATATTTTTTTCTCACTTTTCTCTCTTTTTTTCTTTTATTTATTTATTTATTTTTATTTTATTTTTTTTTAAATTTTACTTTAAGTTCTAGGGTACATGTGCACAACGTGCAGGTTTATTACATATGTATACATGTGCCATGTTGGTGTGCTGCACCCGTTAACTCGTCATTTACATTAGGTATATCTCCTAATGCTATCCCTCCCCCCTCCCCCCACCCCCCCGCAGGTCTCCATGTCTGATGTTCCCCACCCTGTGCCCATGTGTTCTCATTGTTCAATTCCCACCTGTGAGTGAGAACATGCGGTGTTTGGTTTTCTATCCTTGCGATAGTTTGCTCAGAATGATGGTTTCCAGCTTAGACTCCCACACAATAATAATGGGAGATTTTAACACCCCACTGTCAACATTAGACAGATCAATGAGACAGAAAGTTAGCAAGGATATCCAGGAATTAAACTCAGCTCGGCACCAAGCGGACCTAATGGACACCTACAGAACTCTCCACCCCAAATCAACAGAATATACATTCTTCTCAGCACTTTTGTCTCTTGACTCACCTTGGTCACTGCATGTGGCTCTGCACGGCTTGGAATGCCCCTTCCTTTTGTCAACTGTGAGTACCAAATTATCTTTTTAAAGGCAGTCATCTCTCAATCTGTTGTCCTAACCATACCTGATTAAAAATCAACACTCCCTATTTCACTCCAGGGTTATCATAAAATAAAAGCAAATACCCAGCATGCTTCTGCATTTCATAATAAATTTCAAGGCTTTTGTTCATTGTTCCATCTGTGAAGCATAGAATTGGATGGAATGTGGTGAGCAGTGGCCAGCTGGGATGGTGACTACTGGGGTGGTGAATACACATGCTTCAGATAGACCTAATTCTTACCTAAGCCATATCTTTGCTAATTGTAATGATAAATATTAAAAATGAATTTTCATTGCTGAAAGTAGACACGTTTATAACTATTGTGGGTGAAATATATAATCACTCTTTAGTGAAATGAATGTCTTTCAAGACATGTAGATGAGCAAGAATAGTTTAGAGATACTCTGCTAGACTGAGTTGGATGTGGTGTAGTGAAATGGCCCTGTGTCTGGTCAGATTTGGAAGTTTTAGATTGCCTACCTTTTCCATAGTATTAGCATATTTAATACTATCTCTATAATAGTGTTGTGTTTTATTTTAATAAATGTTTAATGCTACATCAGAATATTTACAAGACAGAAAGCTGGTTGTCATCTAATTTAGAGGGCATGTTATATAATTGTGTTGGGAAGTTTTACAAGTAATTATTTCTCTAATAAATGTGAGGGATATATTGTAGTTGGATATTGGATTTTATTACCTTAGAAGGATTAGAGTGTGGTGGATTAACTAACTACAATTTATCTTGAAGTATTCAGTGGCTCCAAAAGTCTACCAAAAAATCACTTGTAATTTTGTATGGCCAAACTGGTTTAGATCAGTTCCAATTCCCTGAAATACAGCATTATTTTTTTTTTTATTTATTATCCTTTCTTCTTAATATGTTCCTGTAATGAATAGATCCATTTCACACCATATACTTCCTAGATCTTCTTCTGCTACTACCATGATTATGTGTGTGTTGGGGGAGGTTGAGTTTAATGATTTAATAATTTTAATTGAAGCAAACCTGGCCAGCGCTCAAAGTTTGTACCTGGTGGTTGGTTTATTCAAATGGGCAGCTTTACGTAACTATTTTGCATGTTACTGATATTTCTAAAACTTGGTTATAAGCTCTTTGTATATTTATGCTATTGTTTACTCTCTCAAAAACCCTAGCGAAATGCTCAAGTAGAATTTCAAATGTTTGCATCTTAGGGGTGTATTTCTAGGAACAATATTATTATTTCCTCCTGCAATGTTGAATTAAATGGTTATATCAATAAATAATTTTCTGGGTGCTTCCACGGGAGTTCCACATGTAACTCTAGGAATTCTCCACAGGCAAAATGTGACTATTCTCATGGTATGTTTGAGAAAAATAATGTATTTTTATTTGCATAAACAATCATTTGCTAAATACTTACAATATGCAAGGCATTATAATGGGTGCTGGGAAAGGAAAACGCAGTGTTAGCAAAGCAGCCCAGGCTTTCAACACATTTAAAATCAAATCTGGAGAGAAAATATATTTGTGAACAATTGTCTGTATCAGGTAGGGGTGAATGAAGGCCACCTTTCACTAGTGGACTTCATACGAATGGTGTTGTGTGCCAGTAAATATTTCTTCACTACTGTCTTTTTACCAAGAAATTACTCCACCCTTCCCTTCTGTTTTGGACTCTTCTCTTGCTTTCTTCTTTCCTTTTCATTCTTTTCCTTTTCTTTTTTGTTTGTTTATTTGTTCTTCATCACCTCACCTGAGAATCCTTTCACTTTGTTTCCTGGCATTGTCCAGATTTACTTATTTATATTTCATACCAGGACTAACTCGCCCCTCTGATAGGACATATTTCGAATAGCGTTATATTTTTTATGTGTGATGACATGCATACTTTAAAAATATTTTATATATGTAGTGTAACATAATATGTGTCTTGAAGTACTTAGCTTTATGATTGGTTTGCACTCAGAGTGATAAGATCAGGTAATAACATTCCGGAAATCATATTCATCTTTCTTTATCTAAATATCTAAGAAGTTTCATTAATTAATTATTAACATCAAAATGATATTTCTTGAGTGAAGTAAATAATGCCCAATTAGTGTGTTCGCTTTGAATCATACTAAGGATCCCTCCACTTTTCATAACAGGTGTAATAATTTTGCAGGCACAGTAACTTTTGACCACTAGGCAGTCACATTAGTTCTTCAGTCTTGGAGGACACACACAAACAAAACTTGCTATTCCCATCAGAATGCTGGGTTTTCTTGGAATAAGCACTTTAAGCTGTATATTATCTTGAATGGGTAATTACATATTCCTTATAATAACAAATGGCAGAATTTTTAGTGAACCCACTTGCCTATTTGCTGGATTTCGGAATAAGAATTGTTTTCATTGTTGCTTACTCGCTAATAAGATTGGGAAAAAGGAGATTTATAATGTTCAGCTACCTATAAATGTGCTGTGCTGCCAATATTTATATACTTATTTTATTTATTTATTTATTTATTTTTGAGACAGAGTCTCACTCTGTTGCTGGAGTGCAGTGTTGCAATCTCTGCTCACTGCAACCTCCGCCTCCTGGGTTCAAGCAATTCTCCTGCCTCGGCCTATTGAGTAGGTAGGACTAGAGGGGCCTGCCACCATGCCCAGCTAATTTTTGTATTTTTAGTAGAGACAGGGTTTCACCATGTTGGCCAGGATTCTCTTGATCTCTTGACCTCGTGATCCGCCTGCCTCGGCCTCCCAAAGTGCTGGGATTTTATATTTTTTAATGGTCAGAGAAGCTTATCAACAGTTAACACCCCAACTTTTGATAGGATATTTTCCTGGATGTGATCTCTCTATCTTGAAGCACAGAGGCTGTCCTGACACATTATCTTGGTCTGGACTTATATCAGTACCCCTTGCTTGGTTGTGGGAAAAGGTAGAATAAGTACTGTATAGAAATGTACTGTATAGAAACTTTTGAAGTGCCAATATAAAAAAGTTAATGAGAAATCATAGTCCTCTTCATAAACAAGTTTACTGGACCTGAGCCCTAAAGGATGAGTAGAGTTGCAATAAGAGTGATAGGAAAGATCATTCCAGGCAATGGGAACACCCAGAGGCAAGCAAGGCATGAAAGCCTGAAAGTACATGATTATTTCTAAGTTGTGACTGAGACAGGTTTAGATATATTTGAAGATATGTGTGGCATTTTGTTACATTAAGTAGACAGTTGCAATGCTTGAATACTAATAAGCCAACACTTTCTTTTATTTATAAAACATTATATTAAATAAAAATTGATTGAATAAATTTTTAAGTTTCTCCTCAGATACAAAGTCAGCATATAGGATTGAGAGGGACTGCACAAAGTTGAGAGAATCAATGTACTTTGTTTATTTATTTGTTTATTACTTAATGGTAAGAGAAAAAGGACAAGTTTCAGAAACTCTATAAACTATTACCATGAAGGAAAACTACACATTCAGCCATAAAGAATAACATGAAGGAACCAACTCAGATGTGTTCATCCTGCTCTATGCACTACTAAGTCCCTTAATCGCTCGTTTCCATTAAAAAACTCTACCCAGTATCTCAAAGATCCATTTAATACCAGTCTGTTCTAAGCATTGTGTCTGTATTAGTTTGTTTTCATGCTACTATGAAGAAATACCCTACACTGGGTAATTTATAAAGAAAAAAAGTTTAATTCACTCAAATTCTGCATGGCTGGGGAGGTCTCAGGAAACTTGCAATCATGGTAGAAGGCATGTCTTCACAGGACAGCAGGAGAGAAAATGAGTGCCAGCAGGAGAAATGACAGATGCTTATAAACCCATCAGATCTCGTGAGAACTCACTCACTATCATGAGAACAGCATGGGAGAAATTGCCCCCATGATCCAATTACCTCCCACTGGGTCTTTCCCAAGACATGTGGGGATTATGGGATTACAATTCAAAATGAGATCTGATTTGACACAAAGTTAAACCATATCATTCTGCCCCTGGACCCTCACAAATATCATGTCTTCAAATTTCAAAACAAAATCATGCCCTTCCAACAGTCCCCCAAAGTCTTAACTCATTCCAGCATTAACCCAAAAGTCCAAGTCCAAAGTCTCATGTGAGACAAGGCAAGTCCCTTCCACCTATGAGCCTGAAAAATCCAAAGCAAGGTAGTTACTTCCTAGATACAATGGGGGTACAGGCATTGGGTAAATACACTAATTCCAAATTGGCCAAAATGAAGGGACTAAAGGCCTCATGGAAGTCCAAAATCCAGTTGGGCATTTAAATCTTAAAGCTCCAAAATGATCTCCTTTGACTCCATGTCTCACATCTGGGTCACACTAATGCAAGGAGTGGGCTCCCACAGCTTTAGGGAGCTCTGCCCCTGTGACTTTGCAGGGTACAGCCCCACTCCCAGCTGCTTTCACAGGCTGGTGTTGAGTGTCTGAGGCTTTTCCAGGTACACAGTGCAAGCTGTCAGTGGATCTACCATTCTGGGGTCTGGAGGACAGTGGCCCTCTTCTCACAGCTCCTCCAGGCAGCACACCAGTGGAGACTCTATGTGGGAACTCCAACCCCACACTTCCCTTCCACACTGCCCTAGCAGAAGTTCTCCATGAGGACTCTGTCCCTGCAGCAAACTTCTGCCTGGACATCCAGGCATTTCGACGAATCCTTCAAAGTCTAGGTGGACACATTTCCATACATCTTCTAACATCTAGGCAGAGGTTTACAAACCTCTATTTTTCAATTCTGTGCACCCACAGGCTCAATACCATGTGGAAATGGCCAAGGCTTGGGGCTTGCACCTTCTGAAGCTACGGCTCGAGCTGTACCTTGGCTCCTTTTAGCCATGGCTGGGATGCAGAGCACCAAGTCCTGAGACTGCACAAAGCAGAAAGGCCCTGGGCCTAGCCCACGAAACCAGTTTTTCCTCCTAGGCCTCTGGGCCTGTAATAGGAGGGGCTGCTGTGAAGACCTCTAACATCCCCTGGAGACATTTTCCCCATTGTCTTGGTGATAAACATTTGGCTCCTTGTTACTTATGCAAATTTCTGCAGCTGACTTGAATTTCTCCTCAGAATATGGGTATTTCTTTTCTATCACAAAATTAAGCTTCAAATTTTCTGAACTTTTATGCTCTGCTTCCCTTGTAAACATAAGTTCCAATTCCAAACCATATATTTGGGAATACATAAAACTGAATGCTTTTAACAGCACCCAAGTCAAATTAGATACCTTAAATCATCTCTCTGAAATTCAAAGTTCCACTGATCTCTAGGGCGGGGACAAAATGCCACTAGTCTCTTTGCTAAAACATAGCAAGAGTCATCTTTATTCCAGTTCCCAACAAGTTTCTCATCTCCACCTGAGACTACCTCAGCCTGGACTTCATTGTCCATATCACTATCAGCATTTTGGTCAAAACCATTTAACAAGTCTCTAAGAAATTCTAAACTTTCCCACACTCTTCCTGTCTTCTTCTGAGCCATCCAAACTGTTCCAGCCTCTGCCCATTACCCAGTTCCAAAGTTGCTTCCACATTTTTGGGTATCTTCACAGCAGCGCCCCTACCACCCAGAGCCAATTTACTATAGTAGTTCATTCTCAAACTGCCATGAAGAAATACCTGAGACTGCGTAATTTATAAAGAAAAAAGGTTTAATTGATTCACAGTTCAGCATGGCTGGGGTGGTCTCAGGAATCTTCAATTATAGTGGAAGGCACCTCTTCACAGGGTGACAGGAGAGAGAATGGGTGCCAGCAAGGGAAATGCCAGATGCTTACAAAACCATCAGGTCTTGTGAGAACTCACTCACTATCATGAGAACAGCATAGCGGAAACCACCCCCATGATTCAATTACCTCCCACTGGGTCCCTCCCATGACACACGGGGATTATGGAATGAAAGTTCAAGATGAGATTTGGATGGGGACACAAAGCCAAATCATATCAGTGACCTTTTTTATGTTGTTGTCATTGTCTTTCACATTACTTTTTCCAATATTTAAAGTATCACCTCTATATGTAACATGCATTGTCACTTAAGAATTCAGAGAACACCGTATTTTTATGACTACACTACAGACTCTTAAAGAGATATGGGCAAGGATTCCTTTAAATACAACCTTGTAGCATATTAAGCCTTTATCAAATATTTGTTTAGTAACAATCATTACAGAGAATATAGAAAGTAATATTACAGTTCTTAGTCCCTTGATTCTTTTGAATGTGGATAATTTCAAAATGCAATGACACATATAGCAAATAAATACAAATCAGCAGGAAACCTTAATTAGTACTCAATTTTAGAAATCCATATATCTAGAGAGAATGGCACATTCTAAAACAGAGCCTGGTCTTATGCACCTTGTATAATGACCTTTCTAAAGCAAGAAAATAGACTGAATATTATATATGGATTGCTAAACAATAAAAATGATTTCGAAGTAAAGTCTCAGTTAACCCAGCCTCTTGATTAATTACAACTTTCCACTTATTAAGCTGTTCTTTTAATTAAAATGTTCCTATGTAAAAATTATAAGATACTTTATTATTTAGAAAAAAATAGTAAATATTGAGCTTTTATGCCATATCCCTTCCACAAATTTCCTGTTACAGATTCTGTTTTCTAAATAAAGGAGCATTTAAAAAATGCTAAACAGAACTTTCAGAAGGTATATCATAATTCTGTCTGCCTTTTTGATTGATACCATGATCAAGCAGTGTGAGTTTTATTTATTTCCTCATGTGACAGAATTCAATATTACCTTGATATTAATCGTAGTTGCTTAGCTTTTCCCTATTTTGATGGCTGGATAAGTTCATTTCTGAATAATGACTAGGCAAAGTTGTTAGAAGTATGTATTTATCCCTTCTAGAATTATTTGTCCAATATATATTTAGTGAATACCTACCAGGGAGAGGACACTATGCTATATATGTGTGATGCAAGGGAAAGTGAACGTGAGATAGTCACAGTCATACTAAAACTTCTTTCCTACCACTTGAGTATATTTTTCAACAACTCTCCCCTATACAATCCAACTTATCCAAAAATGTGCCCATACAAATTTAGAGAGGAAGAGTAAACTTACAAATTATTATTTTTGTACCAATTATGTATCCTTAAAGAAACTGTATACATGTAGCTTCTCCCATGTAACAATAGTATGCCTTATTTATTGTTGTTATTGGTACTTCTATTGAGGTAGATATTGTTTGATCAAACCATTAATTCATGTAGTATTATCAACTCAACTGTTCTATTTTAATGTACTTTTTGTTGTAACATAGACAGTCACAGAATATTAGCACAGAAAGAGTCCTCAGAGTTCAAGTAGTGCAAATCCCAATTTTATTACAAACTTTGCCCAGAGAAGCAAAATTAATCATTAAATGTGACAAACTCAATTATTTATTACTAAAACTGGTCACTATGATGCATTACAACAGAATGTGAAAACTTACTGCATGCTTACTATTCGAATGGCACAAGGTATCAGTTAATACTAATTTTTTTAAAAAGTATTTTAAGTTTGCATTTAAAAATCATGTTTTAATTCTTCTGAATTATTTAAATACAGACTTTTGCAATGAACACCAGCATATTCCTCAAAGTGAAAGGAAACCAACTTTCATTCTATGTGAATATATTTTCTTAGCATAACGTAGAATAGATTATATAATTTCTGGCATCTATGGAGTCAGGATATTAAAAGAAAGTAACTCCTTCATGAGCCAGCTGTGATATCACTATGAGATTTTTATGCTGTCTCATAAAAGGCATACACACTGCCACTCTCCTCTAATAATAACCAAGTCAGAGCTACCTCAACTCATTATTGTTCTCTCCACTGTTGAGTCAACCCAAGAAGACCTTCTCAAAGACTTCTGCCTTGGCAGCTACTGCTAACTGGTCAATTTTGACAAATAAAATAAAATATACTTAATTTTTTTGATAAATTATAATCTTCACATTAAATCACTTCTCTTTTCTTTCTATTTAATTTTTCAGAAGCTAGCATTTAAGTTATGATTTAATAGTAAATCGTGTGCCATTACTGTAGCCACTGTCATGCAATACAATGCAGCAGTTGACTACCCATATTGATATAAAATATAGTTAACAAGTTTTTTCTTGTGCGTGTAGTATATTTCAAATATTGCGTCCTTGTCTTAAGATCAGAGATTAGATTCTGAGGAGAATATATGATTATGTAATTAAAATGCCAAAATGAATGTTAGGGTGCGTAAATTTAGTTAAGAGTTCAAAGGCAGCAAAAATACTTTGAGTCTAGTAATTGCAAAGGACTTAATAGAAATTGTGGCATTTGAGTAAGACTTGAGAGGGCTGGTTTTTTTTTTTTTTTTTTTTTTTTTTGACAGGGTCTTGTTCTGTCACCTAGGCTGGAATGCAGTGGTGCGATCACGGCTCACTGCAGCTTTGACCTCCTTGAGGTCAAGCAATCCTCCCACCTCAGCATCCCAAGTAGCTGAGACTACAGACACATGCCACCATGCCCGGTTAATGTACTTTTATATTTTATTCTATTTTATTTTATTGTTTTGAGACAGGGTCTTGCTTCGTTACCCAGGGTGGAGTATAGTGACATGATCATGGCTCACTGCAGCCTCAACCTCCTGGGCCCAAGTAATCCTCCCGCCTCAGCCTTCCAAAATAGTCTTCAGCTGGGTCTACAAGTGTACACTATCACACTCAGCCAGTTTTTGTATTTTTTTGTAGATATGGGGTTCTACCATGTTGCCCAGGCCAGTCTCGAACTCCTGGGCTCAAGCGATCTGTGTGTCTCAGCCTCCCAAAGTGTTGGGATTAGAGGCGTGAGCCAAGCCAGTGCTAATTTTTCATTATTATTTTTTATTTTGTAGAGATGGAGTTTCACTATGTTGCTCAGGCTGGTTTCCAACTCCTGGCTTCAAGTGATGCTCCCACCTTGGCCTCCCAAAGTGCTGGGACTACAGGTGTAAGCCATTGTACCCAGCCCAAATTTTACATTTTCTACAAAGCAGATAGCAAAGGGTTTATGACTGAAAAAAAAAGTACCAATATAAATCTACATTGTAGTGGGTGATGAAGCATATATATATAGCAACTTAATTCTTGTAACAACAACAGGAAATAAAAGAAGACATTTATTTCATAGTCCATTGGGGATCACTATTATAATTTGGTAGGTAGGGTTTACTTCATTTATAAAAGTTTTACAAGAAGTAAAACATAAGTGCTTTCTTGAGCATAAAGTAATTCACTCCTGTGTTATTCACTTCTGCATAATCTATGTGCACCTTGGAAATATGGGTTATGAAAAACTAGTTTAATAGGAATTTTAGCCTTGAATAATACAAATTAAGCATTTTAGATGATTACGCTTGGCGATATACTGTTAAGTAATTTCATGCATTATCTCCATCATCACAGTAGATGAAAAATTTGAAGATTAAAGATTAAATGACATGATTGTTATCACATACCTACTAATTGTTAAATCCTAGGCTGGAACTCATGTTTTAGTAATTATATGAGAATGACATATTGAACTAAGGAGGTCTTCTTTTCTTATTGTTGTCCACCTTTGTCTTGTTCTCTGGATGATGACTTCATATGAACGTCATCTTTGATTATCAGTGATCCTGCAAAGTGCCAGCTTTTTAAATTCAATTCCCAATTCATAATTCCCTCCATGAAAAGGATCTGGAAACATAATCTTTATTATAGCTAACTATTATCACCACATAACATCCATGGGGATTATCACAAGTAAGGAAATAAAGGAGGCACTTCATTTTACTAGAATGGACCTAGGAACTATAGGGCTGTTTGAGTTATTCTTCTTTTACAAAGGAGATCCTGAGTCTTTGGCTATTGTGCCATGCTCCAAGCACATTAAAAGTTATAAAAAAGCTAAAACTTTCAAGCAAACTTTAAAAGCCATTAGCTTTAATAGAAATACTCTAGAGAAAATCAGTGTGAAATCTGTTTCCTTATTATAAACCTATTATGAAAAGTTATATTTCTAAAGATTTTACTGTAAGACTGTGCTGATTTAGTTTATGCCCAAAGGAGAAGAAATTCAAATTCATTTAAAAAAAATGAATTATGAGAAAGCACCAGTTAGGAGAATCTCAGTTTAGGAATTGCTTTCTAAGAGTACCAGGGAATATGTTGTGATGTTGTACTTGTGTTTATTAATCTCAGTCTCAAAATTAAGGAATAATCTCTCCAATTTATCGTATTTAAAACACGAAATTTTGTAAGGAGAAGAAGCCATTAAGAAAATGCATTTTATCAGTATCTCCAAAATAATAAAAGTATTTTTAAATGTTTCAATGATTTCTCATTTAAGACTTTTAAAAGTAATTTCAGCTCTTATCACACCTTGAGTTGATGCATTCCTTAAGGCAACCCCTGGTATGTAGATGTTTGTTTAGCTGAACTTTTAGTCTTTAATGTGCTTCAGGTACAGGACTATTTAAGAGAATTTCTTCTGGTAGAACATGAAATCATGTTTAATTTAGTGAATGTCAAATGAATTTCAGAGTTGCTAAGAAACATAAAATTTCAGAGGCTGAATATTAGCAAAAACTTTCATCTCAGCAATTTACAATGCCAACATAGGTCCTATTTACCAACTATTTCTTGTCCAAATATTTATCCTTCAATTGAGGGGTCTTCAGAGCTTAACAAGATAAATAACTGGAATTATATAGATTAAATCATTTCTACATAAATTTAAACACTAAATTTGAGGTGTAGTAAATGAGTAACACCACATAATAGCAAGCTTATGGCAAAGCCTAGAACAATAATTCTAGTAGCTCTTATCCCATTTTCCAAGGAAACTAAAGATTCTTAATTATTTAGTTTGTGGCGAGACATTTATGCATATTTTATTCTCTGCAGAACTTTGTTGAAACCAAGTGAGCAGACCTGAGTAACATTCACAATGTGAAGGTTCGGATAGTTTCTCATTCTCTAGCCTTCTGCATCGCATATAATAGATATTTATTTGATCTGTACATTTGTACTTGATCAAAGGGCAGTACAACTTATTTGATTGCATTGTCCTTTGTTCTATTTGAAGATGTAAAAAGAATTCGCACACAAATTGGGAGTAACCTGCTCAGAAAACACTACACTGTTTTATCTAGGAAGAATATAACAAAGTAGACTATTTCAGGCTGATAGGAGCCGTGATCCTATGAAAGAAAATGTCCTCTTAAAACTCTAAGATTAGTTTTATTTGTTCAATTATAATTTAAAATAATCAATTCACAAGTGTGGCAGGTTTATTACATATTTTATTTTATAGTCCCAAGCACTACTTATTAAGCACTCCATTTTGTAGTGCCACTTAAAAATACTTAAGTTAGATATGTACATAGTTGCTATGTATTAAACTATGTTGATATTTTAAATCTATAATTTGTGGTTAACATTGAATTAATTTAAATGATAGTTAACAAAAATTTAATAGTAATTTTCTTAAAATAAAAATGAACAAGAAAACAAACTCAAGCATTTTATTTTATCTCTTTCATGTATTCCCTGATAAAGTAAGTACGCAATCAGTAATTAATCACCTCTAGCCAACAATGAGGGTATTGTAATTCTGGAAAATAATGAATTCTCCTAAAATGGTTGGGTAGTAACCAAGCGAGCTTAGCACATACATTAGGATAATAGAAAAGAGATGATGAAAATATGCTGTGCTCTGCTGGAAAAGCCAAGACAAAGTAAATTAATATGCAAATATGCAAATAAGTGGAAGTGATTTCTGAATGTACATTAAAATGGAGCAAACTTTGCTGAAGTTTCATTTGCATTTCCACAGGGATGCTCTCCTTTGCCTTTACCTGTTACAGATTAATAAGTTGCCTAAAAATGTAATCTTAAAGGTATTTTGGATTCTAACACAACATAGGTTAAAAGAAAACAAAATTATGTGGATAACATTAAATAAATTGTGATTGATAGTGAATATTGTAGTAAGACAAAGCACAACCCCATATAATATAAAACAAATTGCCATTTTCTACCTACTAGGAAAAGATAGTTTCATTAACTTATGTCTATTCCCTTTTAGAAACAGCCAGGAAATGACAAAAGAATAAGGGAATCCTACGTCTAATACTTGTTTATCCATCTAATTATTATGTTATACAAATTACTAAGCCTGTCAAAATTTTGAGACACTCCACAATGCTTTTGTTTAGAGCAAATGTGGATATTTCTTAACCCTCAAGATATAGATAGGTGATAAATAGAAAATAGATAGATACCTAGACAGATAGATTTATTTTCCTCATCTTCTTCTTCTTCAATAATTCTCACTAAGTACCTTCCTGCCTACCTAATTTGTCTTAATGACAGTGCCTATAATTTTGGTAATTAGCATAAACTTTTTGAATTTGTATGGAATTTTTTTTCCACAATTATCTGAATTATTAATGGGTAATGATAATTTCTTAAGCTTCCTTATATCCTGAGGATTATATATCCTTCTGGTCACATTTCCAGAAGTAATTAGGCAATGTTATAATTTCATAAGAAATACCAATTTTTATTGTTCACATCGTGAAACAAATAGACAGAGTTTTTAATAAATGAATGTATTTAATGTAAGAGCAACAATTTTGGAAACTCCAAATAAGCACAGACCTATCTCCTTTTTCTTTTGAAATATTGGCTTTCTCCTCCAGAAAGTTTGGTGCAAGAGAGAGAAAGAGAAGTTGGTATTGAGATAATAAAATAAGTGGCATTAAAATGAAATAAATCATTAGAATACTATATGAGAATTTGAAAAATGTTTTGAATAAGTATGCAATGACTGACACTGATATAAGAGGCATCTGTGGTCTTTGCAATAAATGAAACTTGTGCTCATTTTGGTTCCTGAATTAAATTATTAAAGTTACTTTCACAGTTAAATGCAATCTGATAGCATTCAGTAGAAGTTTTATTTATCATATATTATTTAATCTGTGCTTAGAGCAAGGACAGAAGAAGTGTCAGAAGTTAGAGAAGGGAAGTCCTCTCTGGGCTTCACAAGTGCAGCCAGGTGTATTAACTCCCACAGTCGTGGTGAGACTCTCAGTCTCTGTTTGGTAGAAAGATCCCACCATGAAAGATGGCCAGGTTTCAGGCCAAATGGTGGACTTGATCTCTATAGTTTGTCCTTATAGACCCAAATGTGTAAAATATTTTGGTAGAATTATCCAAAGAAGAATTCTGTACTTTAATATCAGATTTTCATTTGAGAAGATAAATTTACTACAAAGTTGAAGGACAGATATGATGAGGACATGTGTTGTAACTGTAACTTTTTTTTTTTCCTCATTTCCCACTTAAATTACATTGCATTGAAAGATTTCTATCCTAGGGCTTACCAGAGCTTGTTGGTCAGTGAAGGAGAAACATGGTCTGACTTGGAATAAAGAGGCCATTGAATGTCTCTGAGTTTCCAAAGCAATGAAACAGACCTGAAATCCTTGAAATCTTGAGAAGAGAAAGTACATTTCCTCAATGTATTAAACTTCCATTTTACATATCAAAATCCACTCATGATGAGTGTTAATTCTACATACCCAGGTTATAAACTAGAACTAACAGAAAACTGGATCTTTTATTCCCAGAGTATCAAAAGACAACTGAAAGGGGAGAAGTGCCATGCCTCATCCCCATAACAGCAGCACTTTGGGAGGGCAAGGTCGGCAGATTGCCTGAGGCCAAGAGTTCAAGACCAGCCTGCCCAATATGGTGAAACCCCATGTCCACTAAAATACAAATATTAACCGTTGTGGTAACACACCTGTAACTCCAGCTATGCAGGAGGCTGAGGTACGAGAATTACTTGAACCTGGAAGACAGAGGTTGCAGTGAGCCAAGATGGCACCACTGCAGTTCAACCTGAGCAACAGAGAGAGACCCTGTCTCAAAGAAACAAACAAAAACAAAACAAACAACGAAAAAGACAACTGAATGTGATGAATGTGATGAAGTGGGTCCTGATGATCCCTTCAGTACGTAAGTTATCTTCAGTAGGGTTAGAGTAAAGCCATGAGCAGAGTATTTTTTGACGTGCTTTGGTCTGAACCACATGGCAAGTACCCGTAGACCATGGGATGAGGCCGAGAAAAAACTCATATTTGAATGTTTAAGCCACATTGGCTCCTATGAATGGGAAATATATCAAGGAATGTCCAGGTGTCCTACAGCTGGGAGAAAAATGCAGAAAGAAGGCAAGATGAGTGGCTGGTGAGCCACTCAAGGGAGTTTATGGTGGGTGAGAATTGAGCCTGTGTCCATGAGTGGCAGGACAGAGCTTGGACAGTAGATCGAAAGAGAGTGAATTTAGGGCTGAATGAGTACCTGATGCCCCTAGGTATTATTGTGAGACTGTCTTGGCACAAAATACCCGAGTTCCATTAGTGAGAAGAGATTAGCTTCTTAAGATCATTGTGCTTAATCTGCAGCCAGAAAGGCCATCAGGATGACTGGCATCCAGAAGAAAAGGGGTTGACAATGACATCAAGACAAATATAGGATAGGACAATACTTACATCTGAAAGCAAAACATTCCCTCCTCTTTGATTTGAGGTTCTGAAAGCATTTTTTCTGCACATACTTAGACACGATCTGGGAGAGCAGTAGTGGATAAGAGAAAAGGTATGAAGGAATAGAAATTTATCAAAAACGTGAAGTATCTCAAACAATTGGAACAGAATGACAGTGGACTATTTTTCCCCCCACATTTTCTTTTTTTTTTTTTTTTGAGACGGAGTTTCACTCTATCACCCAGGCTGGAGTGCAGTGGTGCAATCTCGGCTCCCTGCAACCTCTGCTCCCCGGGTTCAAGCGATTCCCCTGCCTCAGCCTCCCAAGTAGCTGGGATTACAGGCACCTGCCACCAAGTCGGGCTAATTTTTTTCTATTTTTAGTAGAGACTGGGTTTCAGCATATTAGCCAGGATGGTTTTGATCTCCTGACCTCATGATCCACCCGCCTCAGCCTCCCAAAGTGCTGGGATTACAGGCATGAGCCACTGCGCCCAGCCCCCCCTCTCCCCCCACCCCCAACATTTTCCAGCAGAGTGGAAGCTCGGATGAGCAGGTCACATGAAGTCAACAAATTTACCATTTTTTACGTTGTGGCTAATACATTTGGGACTCATTGAACAAGTGTCTTGCCCAGCTGTAGCTAAGTTGTCAATAGATTGGTGTGGAGTTAGGGCAGAGCACCCAGGGGATATCATCTTATGTTCCAGGCAGGAAAACCAAGCCAAAGGTCATGGGGCTTTTATGGCAAGTTCATTGGTCAAATGCCTTTACACACATGGTAATGGTCACCAGGAGCTTTATGGTAAGTGATTTGAATTCTGTTCTCAATTGCAGTTGTATATAGGCTAACTGTAATAAAATATTAACATATCCAAGTTTCAATTAAAAAAAAATTTCTTGTGAAAAGAACAGCCTATCAGACACTGTCTAAAGTTGGCCCATTTCCCTAGCCAATATTTTATCCATACTTACTCAGAGCCCTCTGTTTGACAAGTGCCCACTTATTTCTGAGATATGGTATTGCTCAGAAAATCTGTATATTTATGGGGAAAAGTTCCAGGAGTCAGTGATCAGTACGGATTTTGTCTATTAGAAGAGAGGTAGCACGATTTAGATTTGGCTGAACAAGAGGTGGCACAAGTTGAGGGACTTTCAAAACACAGAAACCCAGCCTTACAGAAGCTAACCCAAAATCTACAAAGTCAGAAACTACTCTGCACAAGAGTAGGACACAAACAGAAAAATCTAGAGATCAGTTTTCTATTCAAGAAATAGTTTTACAGAATCATTTTTCTATCCTATCCTCAGAAAAGTATCTGGAATATTGTAATTATGATGTTCCTACTTACCTAAAAAATCTAATTGCTTAGCAATGCTTCCCTTTATTCACAATTAGATCACTCATAAAGCATATACCTTCATGCGAAGGAGAGATAGAAAAGAAAAAGAAACAAAGAGAAAGAAAAGAAGAGATTATTTCACTACTGTTTGGCAATTATGTTTCTGTATTTTAATCTAGTTCATGTAAGATAATTTTTAAAAAGTTTCATGAAAATATCCATTTGTTTGCACAGAATACTTATCAAATAAGTAGGAAACAATTTTGATTTTATTAGCATTACCTAATAAGTTTTATAGTAATATTTTTGAACTTTTTCAATTATACTATCTCCTTTTACACTGTGGCATAGCTGATGGTCCTGAATGTTTATTCTATTGGTTCCATATAGGAACAAATATATGTTATTATCAATGCTTTCTGTGGATTAGATCAACGAATCCTCACGCTAAAAAGTTTGGATAGGTTATCATATTCACCTGCCAATACTGTAAAATAATACAGATGCAGTAGAAAATTTATCAAATGAGAAAAGTATACCCAAGAGAGTGGAATATACATAGATAGTCCTTTACTGACATTATGCAAACAGAGGTAAGGGCCAGGGGATTTCAGGTGTTATGGTATAAAGAAAAGCATTGTCTCCTGAGGAATGAGAATGTGTGCTTTGGAATTCAGTAAGCCTGAGTGCTAATTCTGGCTCTGCTACATTCTAGCTGTATGACTTTTCACAACCAACTTAATCTCCTTGAATCCCAATTTTACTATCTGAAAAACTGGGGTAATAATACCTATTCACTCAATTCAGTATGAAGTTTTGTAGAATAATGTATGTCATGTGCTTAACTCAGTCCCTGACTTCCAGCAAAGTGCCTTATAAATAGCCAGGTAACATTATTTTCCTTATTTTTTCCAAGGATGATGTTTTAATATGTAGATCTGGAAAACTAGGTAGATAGCCGCTGAATGGAAAAATGGAAAGTCTGAGGGTTGTACGAGAGAAGACTATTAGACACACTTAGAACAAGCTTCACAGTGCTGCCTGGGTCTGCCTTTACCTGTAGGAACCCTAATTGTATCTTTTCAAAAAAATTACCTGATGTCCTGATTCAATTCCGGTCATTTACCAGAAACATCTTTCTTCAGACTTTTAATATGCAGATAATTAGAAATGAGATCAGCTGACTTCTCCATCCTTCTGTCCTTATAACCATGGTAAATGCACATAAAGATAGATGAGGCAAAGGAAGGAAGGACAAAATAACGTGCTGTTTCCTACTCTGGCTTAATTCTACTCTAACCTGGCCTGTTTATCACCATAATTAGAATCATTGCTTTGTTTTCTTTTTTTTTTAAGTGATGTAATTTTTATTTATCAGAAAAATGCATGTCACACAAACACAGATGTACAGTAAGTCCTCACTTAATGTTCAAATTAGGTTCTTAAAAACTACATTGTTAAATGAAACGATGTTGCTATATGCCATTCAAACATAACTCTTGTTTATATCAATTAAACTCTTGTAAAATTAGTTTTCCTAAACAATATGTTGCTTCCCTCAGTTTCCAAGAACCTATCAACTATATTAAGTGAGAACTTACTACACATTTATATAACTTATATAGATGTGTGTGTGAGACACACATTTTTAAACAGCTACAGAGAGATACATCTCAATGACAGAATCTCAACAGACTTCCTACTAAGACAAAATTATAATAGCTATTAACAAATAAGAGAACAATTGAGAGCTTAATATACAATTAGCAATGTTCTACGCTGGTTAATGACATAGCATATTTATGCTGGTTAATGATACAGTGCATTTAAGGAATATACAAGGTGAGTAGATACTTTAATCCAGTGGTGTCCAACCCTTGGAATGCAAGGACTTTTTTGCTTATCTTCTGTGGTGGAGGATATGACAAAAATTTTTCAAAACCTTTTTTTTTTTTTTTCGGAGACAGAGTTTCACTCTTGTTGCCCAGGCTGGAGTGCAATGGCGAAATCTCAGCAAACTGCAACCTCTGCCTCCCGGATTCAAGCAATTCTCCTGCCTCAGCCTCCCGAGTAGCTGGGACTACAGGAATGCGCCACCACACCCAGCTAATTTTGTATTTTTAGTAGAGACGGGGTTTCCCCATGTTGGTCAGGCTGGTCTCGTACTCCCGATCTCAGGTGATCCGAGCTCATAGCTATCATTAGTGTTAGTGTATTTTATATGTGACCCGAGACAATTCTTCTTCCAATGTGGCCCAGGAAGCCAAAATGTTGGAAACCCATGCTTAAAACTATATCATAATTTCAAAATTTGCAAATACAGAGTTTAAATTACAAACAAGTTTATACTAAAACAGTAACATTTTGAAGTAAAATATCATTACTTTTGTTATATTTAGGAAATGCTTAGTGTTCTGATAAAATTGCTGAGTAAGAATTTTTGTAGAATTACATTTGCAACATCCATAGGATTAAAAAACACTAAGCAGAAAAGATGCAACATCTGTCCCTGGTGTTCCTGGCATTTCTGAACCAAATCCCAGTATGTCCACTACTCATGTTACACATTTTGGACATGATACAAAAAGAATATTTGAAAAAAACTTTGACATAGAGCTCCTCAATAACACAAATATTCCAATATCTCCAAAAGCAATGGAACAGTAGTCATATCATGCAGCACTTTATAAGTGATAAAGTGGATATTAACTCTCCCTGTAAACTTAAAGGGAGATCACTAAAGCAAAAAGAGAATTCTTAGAGGATTTAGCAGCATGGGACAGAAGATGCCCCTATTTGTGAAAATGAGAAAAAAATGCAGCTTTTTCAGAAATTATTTTCATTGGAGCAGAGCTTCCCAAACTACCTGTTTTTATTTATTTATTTATTTATTTTTTGAGATGGAGTCTAGCTCTGTCACCAGGCTGGAGTGCAGTGGCATGATCTCGGCTCACTGCAACCTCTGCCTCCTGGGTTCAAGCGATTCTCCTGCTTCAGCCTCCCGAGTAGCTGGGACTACAGGTGCGCACCAGCATGCCCAGCTAATTTTTGCATTTTTAGTAGAGATGGGGTTTCACCATGTTGGTCAGGATGGTCTCAATCTCTTGACCTCGTGATCCACCCACCTCGGCCTCCCAAAATGGTTGGATTACAGGTGTGAGCCATTGCACCCAGCCCCAAACCACATCTTAAGGCCTGGCTTCCTTCTTGACCTTTGGTCCCCTTGCCTGTGTCCTCTGCTTCATTCACTCTCACCTACCTGGGTGTCTGGCTATGATCTTATGTATCTTCACATTGTAGGGCTCTTTTATTTGCTCCAGACAGGTGACCAGGTCTGGGTTAGAGAGCAACACCCAGGGAGACCAGGTTTCTGTAGTTCTCCAACATCACATCTCTATACAAATTCTGCTCGGCAGGGTGCAGGCATTTCCACTCTTCTGGAGACAATTCTATGGCCACATCCCTGAATGTTAAGAGTTCCATTTCCCCACTTCAGGGGTATCCGGGAGTCTAGCTATGAATCATCCAATACCTGCAGGTCACAGAGCGATGGAGGCTGAGGCTGTGGCCAAATCACCGAGGCCTCCCAGAACTGAGGACGCAAAGAGATGAAGCTCCTAACCCAATGCCTGGCAGGAGCCAGATGCCGCTTTGTTTTCAATGAAAGATTCTGTAGACAAGCCAATATTTCTTCTTCATTATTATGAATTTAGATGTACAACCTCTGTGTCTAGCGTGGTTGTCTCTGACAATCTCCACCTCCATCCTAATTCCTCCACCAAGATTTGGGGGTTGTCAAGGAAAGGACATTCTGTGAAGACATAGTGTGTGTTATACATTTCAATATAAGAATTAACTTGATTCGTATGTCAGCCTAAATGAGATGTTGCCTCCCTCTTGGTGAGTTTTTCTCTTGTGTGACTTGCAAAGTGTGGGCTGGGAGAGCTAGCTATTCCTGTTTGGAAAATATACCAACCTGAAAATGTCCAAGGTGAGCAGACTGGCTTTGATGCCTTTATAAAATTATGAGTCCTCCTACTGAATCACTTACTCTCACTTCCTTCACTTAGTCTGTTCTTACTGTATGGTGGCAAGTTGCAGAAGATTAAGATTAGGCCTTGGGCTAATTTAGAAGTCAAAGTTAACACCTTGTCCTGCCTCTAAACTGGGTAGAATTGGTCCTCCCCATGACTTGCACAGATTTCAACTTGGCCAGCATATGACAGCCCCATAGGAGCTTTACAGAAAAACACCTGTTTGTTGTTTCTATTCTACACAAGTCAATCAAATCAAAATTTACATGGATGGAACTCAAGCGTAAGTTTACTTTTATAAAATGATCTTTAAGTTATTTTAATATGTAACCAAGCTTGAGAATCCTTGCATTGAATCTTAATTCACTTATGGTGCACACTTAGATTTGGAGCTCGATCTGATTTAGAGCTCATATAATGCTCATTTTAGGCCTCTGTGCACATTTATTTGTGGTACTTTCAAAACAGTAAAAGACAGTGACTTGTAGATAAGATTTGAGTATTCACATTCCCGAATTTTTACAATTTCTCTTTATATCTCACATGGTTTATCTATCAGTAGGTCTATATACTAAATACATAAGTCATTTACATAGTTTAATATATAAATGTGAATATGTAATGTATAAATGTTTACTTATGTATACATTTATAATGTATAAAATCATATATACAAATATACATTATATATTTATTGATAGGAAATTGTGGGGGCTCACCAAGTAGTTGCACGGCTGTCCCTGCATCTAATGCTACAGCTTCGAGTCCACAGGCATGCAGAAAACAACATGTGCAGCCTGGATTACATAAGTATGAGAAGACACCTAACAAGGTTGGTCTGAAGCCTGTGTCAATTCTTGTTTGCTTCTCACCTAGTGAAGTATCCTGTAGAAACTGGGTACCTTTCCCATGGTGCTGAACCCACACATACAGATAGACACACACACACACACACACACACACACACACACACACACACACCCCTAAATGAGGAATCATCAGGAATCATAGAAACTGAAGAAAGATCCAGAGACAGAAAGTAGAGCAGTTGCAGGTCCAGCTGCCATTTCATCGACAAGGTGAATCAGTAGATCAACAGCAGCAAGGTAGGTATAGGGGTTTTAGAACGTAAAATATTCCACTGTTTTCTCTCCTTTTTGCATTTTCTCCCCTCTGCATCTCAGATAGAGGGTCTTAGTCCCTTTTAAAACAGATTCAACATAATTAAGTCTGGGGCAACAAAATATCCTACCTTTTGATTACCTCAAAACCAACTGATAATGGAGTTTAATTACATCTGCAAAATCCCAAAACAGCACTTACACTAGTGTTTGAATAAATAGGAGAAAGTGTGTGTATGGTACATAGTGGCTGCTGCCTTCCTCTGTCTGCCAACTCCTGTGAGACAATCTCCCTTGTAGTCTACTCTAACTAAAAATGACTAGAAAGGGAACTCTGGGGAATATATTTCAGCTCAGTCAAATTGACATATCATAAAGCTATCATATATGGCTTTCATGAATCAACAGCAGTGTCCTAAACTTCTTCCGCTGTGAGGGAGACCTCAGATTCAGATCAACAGCTACTCAAGATGTATTAGTCCATCAGAGTACCTAAATTGTACAGCTGGTGTGTGAAAGCATTGCTTCAAATTTAGTGAGCGCCTCTCTTCTAAAGACAGGCACCTCAGATCTTCACATCTCGCTTATCCCTTGCTTTCTTGTTTATGCTGTTTGCGTCTTCCAAGTTTTATAGGGCTTATTAATAGAAGTATTGGACTTCAAAATGACCTCTTCAGTCTTCCCTTAGTTCTCGTTCCTTTATGCTTCTGTCACTAGAATAAGCAAATCAAAATGCTATTGATTTGTTAGAACATTTATACAAGCATCCCAGAACTTTCATGATGTGCTTAACACCACTGATATGAGAAGTCTGGCTTTTTTGAAGTATGGTCAATTTGCTTGTGGGATTGCATTGATTGCACAATGATCTGTTCAACTGCTCACTCACTGAACTATGAAGAATCAATCCAGTTAGTCACATAGATATGCCCGTGCTCTCACTAAACACTGTAAATGAATTCAGTTTTTATTTAAAGTAGTCATAAAGAGGGGAATTCAGGAAAAAAGACAGAAATTCAAGAGCTATTTGGGAGGAAATCAGTCATCCTCTTGCATTCATATGATAGCTTAGGTTGTGATTACAACTGCCTAGTGAATGTGTTATAAAGATAGGGCTACTTTCATGTCCCCAGAATGAACTAATCCTAACCAAATTTATGAAATGGCTTTTTAGTTTTTTATTAGTGCACCAAGTCTGCCCTATGGCCAAATACTGGCAAAAAAAGAACAGTAACTCCAATACATTCTGGTGGGTAGTAGTTAATTATCCTCTACCACATTCTTTCTCTTCAAAACTCTTTTGAATATGGTATGAATATGTCCTATCTCAGCTTGAACACATTTAAAGCCTCATGTTCTGAAGAACCTATTGTAAGGGGGACAAAATACTTACCTAGATTAAATTAATAAAATTAAGTTTTAATGGTGGAATGTAAAGCATAATTAGCAAGTGAAAATAAACACACAAAACACAATTTGTAAACAAGATACGTTTAAACATTGCTAAGTTGGGACTGTAAGACTGCCTAGAATTTTTACAGTTGTTTCAAATGTGCACATAAGTACTTGATGGGAGGTACGCATCTCTAGATCTAGCAGACAGAGCAGTGAGACCGAAATATCACTGGAAAAGTCATTTAAATTCAGCGCCATAGGAACATGACCTGTGATAATTTAATCTTAAACCCAAATACTTACATCTCTAAATTGAAGATACGACATTTTCTGTTCTTTTTTTGTTGTGGTTTACTTCACAGAATTTTCTTAACCCCAAAAACCCAAATAAAACAATACATTGGAAACAGCCATGGTTATTACATTACGTTGTATTTAGATGGGTTGATGTCACATTTAAATCTTTTTTACATTATAAGCAGTCAGGGGCATAAAATTCTTGAAGAGGCCGGGCGCGGTGGCTCATGCCTGTAATCCCAACACTTTGGGAGGCCACAGCTGGCAGATCACCTGAGGTCGGGAGTTCGAGACCAGCCTGACCAACATGGAGAAACCCTGTCTCCACTAAAAAGACAAAATTAGCCAAGCACGGTGGCGCATGCCTGTGATCCCAGCTACTTGGGAGGCTCAGGCAGGAGAATCACTTGAACCTGGGACGCGGAGGTTGCAGTGAGCCGAGATCACGCCATTGCACTCCAGCCTGGGCAACAAGAGCAAAACTCTGTCTCAAAAAAAAAATTAAAGCCTTGAAGAATGTGTTCTAATATAATGTATTATTTAATTTACTCATTGTTCACTTGCTAGGTCTTGCATAATCACTAAGAATGTTCTATTGATTATTGTCTTTAATGCAAATCTTTAAACTACAAAGAGTATCGTATAAGTTCCAGTTAGGTTCTGTCTGCACTGTCTCAGAAGACATTGCAACTTGGCAGGACTTGAGTGTAGTGCAACACAAGCAGCTTAGCACCTGGTTTCTTACAACAACCAGCTGTATTGAGACTATATGCAGTTGCCATCCCTACCTAAAGTGGGCACACAATTTAAAAGAATAAAAATAATGTAACCTCAAAGCCACACAAAACACTCTGTCATAGATGTGGACATGACCATGCAGATTCATCTTCTTTTTCTTCCATGGCTGTATGAAGATTATACCAAAAAAATTAAAAGGTATAAATCTGCCAAGATATGAAAAGAAGATAGAGGTCATCAGTTGCTAAGAGATTCAACAAACTTTCACAACGAGACAGAATAAATTACGCAGTATTTGCTAAAGCAAGGGATACTGCATCTTTGATCATGTGACATGAAGAATCAGAATGAATGGGTGGGGCACTCAGCCCAGCAGAAATCTGGGCAAACTGTCAAGCGCCAGATCCCAAGGGGATGAGCAGGAGACCTGGAGTTGAAAGGAGGGGGATTAATTGAATGTCTGAGTATGAAACAGTTGAACCTTAACCAATCCTTTTCTCGACCTGTGTGGGCTTCTGGACAAGTAAACCTCAGGTGAAATGTCCCACCCAGCAAGCTCTAGAGACCACTGTCATCATTTAAGAGCTTCATGTGAAACACACACGCATTCACATACGCACATACAAGGACACACATTCTCATACACATCCAATTGTAAAACAAAATGACAGTTATTTTAAGAAATATGCAGAATAAAAATTAGAGATCATATACAACATAGATATGTATTGAAATATCATATTGTACCCCATAAATATAGACAATTACAATGTGTCAGTTAAAAAATAAATTTAGAACCAAGTGTGATGGTGTGCGCCTGTTGTCCCAGCTACTGGAGAGACTGAGGCAGAAGGATCACTAGAGGCCAGGAGTTCCAGGCTGCAGTGAGCTATGATCATGCCACTATCTTTCAGCCTGATCTGTCGATCAAAACCCCATCTTTAAAAAAATAATTAATTTTTAAAATTTGTTATTAATCCCCCAAAATAGCTTGTTCTGAAGGAAAAAATTATTTGAGGGAATTTTATTTTAAAGTGATTCTAATATATAGAATCTATATATATTCTAATATATAGTTTCAGAGAGAATTATGAAAATACCACATCCGTATGAAAAAAGTAAAATTATTTAAAAAGGAAGGGCTACTGGAAATTTAAACCATGATATCCAAAGTAAAGAAAGTCAGAAGAGTCAAAGCAAAGTTTATACATGAGCTACCAATATTGGGAGCTATGGGAGAAGTGGAACTGGAGAATTCATTTTCTTAGTAGATAGTTTTTAGATATTATGCAAATGATTAAATAAACAGATAACATATTGTTGACATTATAGCAATGAGAGTAATACCAAGAAAGACACCTGGAACTGAAAGTGTTGCTTTTCATTATAAGCCTTTTTGCACTATTCAATATTTTAAACAACAACAATGCATTGTTTTCATTTTAAAAATAAAAATCATGTACGAAACATAACATTTTTTATAAATCTATATAGGATATCACACTTTAGGCTTTCAGATAAGACATAATTGATGTGATGATTAATCTCTGTATGAACTCGAATTAACATTGTTTCATGTTTCTGTTATTTTTAGTACCTCTGAATCATTGTCGTGAATTAAAAATAATATGCCTAAACCAGGTAATATAATTTGTATTCATAGGATGCCACAGAAAAAAATTATTATTATTAGAGTTGTGGAATATATCCTATTTCTTTCTTCCTACCAGCATTGCTTTTAAAGCCACAGAATGATCTCTCTGTTATTGCAATGTGTAGAGCTGAAAGAAAGGGGGACATTGTTAGTTCATGTATCCTCTGTCTCAGCAACAAGGCAGGGAAATGCTTTTCCACTACATACCATAGTGAAGTTAATGGAACATCACACAGCTATAAGGAAGCCCTGCTAAAAAAGAGAACATGTTTTGCAGTCAAAACAAAGGGTGAATTTTTTATTCATTTTCACAAAGCAAAGAAGACAGCTGGCAAGAATTGTTCCCAATAAGCAAAGAAGACAGCTGCCAAATATCGTTCTCGTTGGCTGAGAGCTTCTACATCAAGCCTGAGCTTAAATTGTTTTTTTCTCAGAAAATTGTATTTCTAAACAAATACTATATATTATTGTTTTTCCTCACCAGTTTGCTGTTATATTTTAAAATATACTGATGGGAAGCATTCTTGCACATCTAACAGGTAGTCAAGAAAAAAAAGAGATAAAATACATGCTCAAAAGGCAATGAAAGTAAGTTCATCTGAAATGTATTCTCAGTTTTTAATTTAAACATAATAATAAAAACCAGTGCTGTGTGGATATCCTTGCCCAGAGGTTTCTGTATGAAAAGAAACTCAACAAAAAAGCCTATAAGAAGTACCATTAAGGTAAACAAAGCTATTAGATTTGTATTAAACTAAATACTATAAAATAGACTGTTTGAACATGGGAGAGGAAATGTGGGATTTCATTATTGTGGTCCTCTTCAAGAATCAGATAAATTTCTAGGTGAATATGATCTTTTGAAGATCAGTCCCATAGTCTTCACACTCTGACATTGTAGAATTAAGAAAACAGCTGGCAGAGGCTTCTTGAGGACCTATCTGATTGGATTTATTTTCTTACTCATTCATTTATTTATCTACTTTAACAAAAAATAGTTATATCAAGCATCCTCTATGCTAGGAGTTGTCCTAAGCAATGGAGAATAAGGAAAAGGGTGGATGTACTTAGTCCCCATTGACTGAGTGCTCTGCACTGTTTTTATCACGGGTGGGGAAGAGAGAGGAAAAGAAGTATGCAGGTCCTTGAGCTTCCCGTTCAATTGGCAGTCCAGACAGATTCACTATGGCCAGTTAGTGTTGAGTGAACTCATATCAACAAATGCTTGTTTAGAGATCTCTCTACTTTAGACTTTGTGTCTGGGCCTGTAATATACGTAAAGATGGCCAATGGTAATAGTCAAGATGTCTTTCATCTTGTCTTTCACAAATAGGTGTTTACCAGAAATATTTAAACGTATTCAAGTCTCCCCCATCTTCAAACAAGTATAAACCAGCAAAAGACAGCCGGGCACAGTGTCTCACGCCTGTAATCCCAGCACTTTGGGAGGCCAAGGCTGGCGGATCACGAGGTCATGAGATCGAGACCATCCTGACTAACACGGTGAAACCCCGTCTCTACTAAAAATATAACAAATTAGCAGGGCGTGATGGCAGGCCCCTGTAGTCCCAGCTACTCGAGAGGCTGAGGCAGGAGAATGGCGTGAACCTGGGAGGCAGTGGTTGCAGTGAGCCGAGATCGCGCCACTGCACTCCAGCCTGGGCGACAGAGTGAAGACTCCGTCTCAAAAAACAAAACAAAACAAAAAACAGCAAAAGACAAAATAACAAATAAATTTGCCACTTGCTCTGATCTTGTTCATTTTTCGGAGGGCGTGGGGGTAGGATTGGGGGTGTTATTGTTTTCTCTCCTTCTTTAAAAGCCAAACTTGCCAAAAAGTTATTCTTTCCTGCATTCAGCTTTCATTACTTCACCTCCTATTTTCTCTTTAATTCAATGTGTCATAATTCTCTTTGACCCTAATTACGGCAAACACAAGCATTCTTGCTAAAATCACTAATTACATGCTGCTGAACCCATGCGACCTATTTTGTCTTTTCTTAACTTTATTTTTCAATAATACATCAAATACTGCCATTATCTACTTCTTAAAATTTCCATCCTTTGTCTTCCATAACTCTGTAGTCTCCTCTTGCTTTGGAAGCTCTTTCTTAGTCTCTTATATCTCATTATTCTCTACCAAGGCATTGGATATTGGCATTTCTGAGGCTCATTTCTGGAATTCCCTCTTCTTTTCTGCCTCCGTGTTCTCCCCTAGTATATCTTATCTATGTCTATGGTGCAGTTACTCAATTCTGATGATTTCTAAACTATTATTTCTCTCACAAACCTCTTAATGACCTGAAGAGTTAGGTACACAATCTGACAAAATGTTTCACTCAGACATTTTGAGATTACATCAGAAGGAAGTGTTCCCAAACTGAATGCACGCTTTCCCTGGTGGTTTTCTCCAACTCTCTGTTCATCTCTGTAAGTGGCATTAACATTCAACCAATTGCCAAGATAAAAACCTGAATTATCCTTGAGACTTCTTTTTCCCTCTCTTCTTATACACAACTTGTAACATAGGCCTATTGCCTCTATCTCATAAAACTATTTTGCATGTGTCCACTTCTCTCTTTCTCCATGAATACCCTTTTATATATGGTAATAAACATATTGATGGTCTTTTATCATCCAATTCCATGTCATTAAAACTTATTATTCATTTTATAGCCAGAGATGGTATATACATATGCATATTTTATTGTTAATCTCCTGCTTAAAACTCTTAAATTGCTTTTCAAATGCCTAAACAAGGCCTGGAATTTTGCTGTGTAAACCTTGGTGATGATGGAGATTGTCCAAGATTTGTAGGTTCTTGAGTTTATCATCTCTCTATTTGTTTCACCCATTCAATAAATAATTATTTAGTTCCTGATATATAAAAGGCATTGTGCTATGTACTAAAAATATACTGCTGAGAAAGAAAGATAGCATGGAAAACCTTCATAAAAATTGTGTTCTCAGGTAGAGGAGCGGTGGTGATGTAATTGTCTCATTTGTTGCTCTGATAGAGGACACTCCCATAGAAAATAAAATCACTTTACTTGCTCTCATAAGACATCAGCTCCAAGTAGTGGTGTGGTTCCCCAGAGCTAAGGATCACTGTAAAATGAGAGTTCCTCTTAGTCTTAGATAAAAGAACACTTAAGTGACCTGGATAGAGCCTTCATTTTTCTGGAACCAGTTTGGTTTTTCCACATATAATACACTTCCCTGTGATACTGAGGATGCCTCAAGTCCATCTTTGCATACCATTCTCAAAGGTCAATGCAAATAAGGCAACATAACTGTAGAAAGTGTGAGTTCAGAAACTAGAATCTAAAATAAAGTAGGTATTCTTTCTGGACACAACAATTTTTAAGATTTTTTTGTTCCTTTCACACTCAAACTCTGGCCCATAAAGTCCAATATTTTTCTAGTATTTGAATCATGTCAGAACCCCTCCTTGGCAGAGATGAGGTGGTGTGTATGTGGGTAAAAGATCTATATTTCATATATAATATATACACTTAGAGAGAGAGAGGAGAGAGTAGTTAAATATTATATAAAAACATGAGAAAGATGAAAAGAGAATCATAATGAATATGTAGGTAAGCCCACTGATGGAAAACTTAAAAAAAACAAAACAAGAAACTCATATAATTGGAGTGGAGGAAAAGAGATTTTGTTGAATATAAAGATTGACATGTACTTAGGGAACCAGATCGTAATTATTCTGAGCAGCACATAAAGAAATATGGATTTTATTCAAAAGGCAATTAAGAGGTTTACAGATTTTTTATGAGAGTACAATAAGATAAAACCTAGGAAAACTGTTTAAAATTCAGAAAATTAATATTTGTACTAGACAGTCACTTGAATATTTTATATTAAAAAAACTATTGGTTCCATTAGGGAAGCCTAGAGGCAAAATTTCAGACTAGAAGACGATTTTTGTGTGTAGAATAAATGTAAATAATAAAGCATCCTGTTGGGCTACTCTTGTCACAATTTCTAAATTTTACTGTTTGATTTAGCATCCTTCCTTCTCCAAGCATACCCTGAAATGTAGTCATTAGTTTTACCACTCTTGCTTCACTATTCTTCTCAATCTCTGGACATATCCTGGTCATCTCTGTATTTGTATTTTAATCATTGAATTTGCCTCCTCCTAATTTTTGCTAATCAGTGAGTTTCTTCCAAGCCTGCCTCAAACCATATTTTCTCATATAACATTGACTAGCTTTATTTTTAATATCACCCTATGAAGTGCTTTTGTGTTTGTGCTTGTTGTTTCTACTTCAATTTTATTATGTCTTCTTGTTTTTATTTCTTCACAGCAGCAAGTACAATGCTGGGCACAGAAGAGGCAATTTGCCATCACATTAAATTAATAAACAAATTATCTATTACTTCTAAATTAATGATTTATTTTACCTTGTATGAGTCATTGTGTGATATTCAAAATAAAAGAAGTTGTTGTCAGGATCTTTGAAAAATTTAAGATGTGGCTGAATGAATAAAAAAATCAGGAAGCAAGAAAAACCAAAAACAATGACGTTTATCTCATTGTTTAAATCTCTTCATGGTGGTTAAGTTTGACAAGAAATGTTCCTGAAACCTTTTATTTTCTAGTTAGTGCTGTAGAAAAATAACACAGATTCCTAGTAGGCCTAAAAAGATTTCTGCTTATTTTTTTTAATTTTAATATAGCAAAGAGTTTAATTTCCAACGTATATAATCCCCAACATGGCATTTTCTTCTTTAGCTCTGGAACTCAGTTCCCATGCTAATTAATTAATGCACTAATTTATATTTCAAAAATATGTAATTTCTCACAAACTCTGGTAGGACCAAAAAAAGAGCCAAATCACAGTGTGGGAGCAGTGGCTTACACCTGTAATTTTAGCACTTTGGGAGACCAAGTGGGGAGTATTGCTTGAGGCCAGGAGTTCAAGACCAGCTTGGGCAACATAATGAGACCCTGTCTCTATCATTTAAATAAATAAATAAATAAATAAATAAATAAATAAATAAATCACAGAACCCGACCTGAAATCTAATAAGCTATTCTTATTGTTTCTTAACATTTCAATTTTTTAGCAGCTATAATAATGAGTCAGATGGTACTTCTGGCATTTATCTGCTAACACATTTTAAGATCCACCCTTCCTTCTTCCCCTTCTGCCCATATCTGGGGAAGCTGAAAAGAAAGCTCGGTTGCTCTGGGAAATTCCAAGCATGTGAGACCCTGCCTTTGCACAAGAACTTTCACCCCAACCTCAATCCCAACTCCTCATTTACCATAAAAAGCCCAAGCCACCAATTTCCCATCCCTGCTCTCTAGACCTATTTTTAGATTAGCTTGGAGAATCTGATTGCTCTCCCCCAAAGCCACATTATGTAAATAAAAATCTATCCAAATTTTTTGTGCGTAGCATTATAAGTCTTGACATCCAAATCAAATTTTAGGTGGGAGTCCCTCTTATTTCTAGGGAGTGGTATAACAATGGATTTTCTTAATTTTCAGATCTTTCTTCCAGAATAATTTTTTATTTTTCTTAAAGTAAGTCTATGATACTCTTTAAGACTCTCATTTTCTTGAGGGTTCAGGTTCCTGATGAATTTCTTTATTTGTCGTCAGCTAAGTCAAGAGATACGAGTTTAAAATAATAATTTATACTGAAATGTTATGTGTTGCTTTACTTGGGGTAATTTTTTAAAATAAGCTAGTTTGTTTTATGGCCAGAAGCAGAACACCCTTGCCACGTCTTAGAAACTATTGCAGTATCCTCCATCATTGATAGTACAGAAATATTTTCAGAGTACAGGAATTAATATTTGTTTGTTTCATAATTTATACATGTAACTTAAAATCCATCATAAAATATATATACATAAAAATTGGCCTAGCAACTTCCTGTCAAACTTCTGATAACATGTATTTTATTTCATAGGTATAGAAAATCTATCAGTCTATATATGCATGTGCATTCATACATATTTGTAAGTTGTATGTATAAATATAAATTAAGTATGTTTTTTCACAAAAAAATGCATAAGGAAAAGAATTTAAAGTTAGCTTCCATTTTATATAAAGAAAGCAGTTTATAATAGCGCAGGGATTTAGAAACCTAAAGGGCTAATAAGAATGACCAAAGTAAGGGAAACACTGCTCTATTTTATTCTTTCTACCAGGCTTTGAAAAATCGGTTTAAGTACTCTAACCTTGTCTTTTCAATTTCAGGTCTTCAGAAGCTTGTTTTTATTGGTAGTTCAGACCTGTTAATGGGCCATGCAATACGATTGATGATCTCAATTTACCTGATTCTCTATTTCAACTCTAATTTTTCTCTCTAAGACCTGCATTCCAGTAATAGACTTTACTTTGATTCTCTAAAATGTGCTATGGACTATAAAGCACTTTCTTATACTATTCTTTGTGCTGTAAAGTAAAGTCCCTCTTATTTCTGGCCTACTAAATCCTACTCATAATTGAGCTTTTGACTCAGCCCTTCAGGAAAGAGAAAATCCCCAATATCTTTCCCAACAGCACCAGCTATCTCCTTTGGTATGTATAAGGAAATTACATAGGCCTCTATTATAGTCCTTGCCAGGTCAAATAGTAGTTTTTCATTGATGAGTAGGTCTTCCACACTGTTCCCTTAAATCCAAATGGGAAGTCTTTATTTCACAACCATCAATAAAGAACCCTAGTACGATGCCTTGCACACACAGCAGATAATCAATAAATATTTGGGACCATATACAAAAATTAACTCAAAATGGATTAAAAACTTAAATGTAAGACCGGAAGCTATAAAAATCTTAGAAGAAAACATAGGAAAAACTCTTCTGAATATCAGCCTGGGTGGCATGTATGACTAAGTCTTCAAAAGCAAATGCAACAAAAACAAAAACAAATAGAACTTAATTAAACTAAAAAAGCTTCTGCATAGAAAAAAAAATAAAAAGACAGCATACAGAATGGGAAAAATTATTTGCAGACTATGCATGTGACAAAGGGCTAATATCCCAAATCTACAAGGAACTCAAACAACCAAACAATAAAAAAAAAACAAAACAATAAAAAGTGGGCAAAGGACATGAACAGACATTTTTCAAAAGAAGACATGCAGGCAGCCAACAAGCAGGTTAAAAAAATGTTCAATATCATTAATCATCACAGGAATTAAAATTAAAATCACAATGAGTTACCATCTCACACAAGTCAAAATGGCTATTATTTTAAAAGTCAAAAATTAATAGATCTTATTGAAGAAGTGGAGAAAAGGGAATGCTTATACACTAGTATGGGCATGAAGATTAGTACAACCTCTAGGGAAACCAGTATGGAGATTTCTCACATAACTAAATATGGAACACCATTTGATCTAGCTAGTCCACTAGTGGATATCTACCCAAAGAAAAATAAATTGTTTTATCAAAAAGACAACTGCACTTATACATTTATTGCAGCTCTACTTACAATAGCAAAGCCATGGAATCAACCTAAGTGTCCATTAATGGATAATTAGATAAAGAAAATTTGGTATCTATCTATCCATATATGTATGTATGTATGTATGTATATATATATATATATAATAGATAAACACACACACACACACACACACACAGACCCCATCGCTTACTACTCAACCATGACAAAAAATAAAATCATGTATTTTGCAGCAACATGGATGGAACTGGAGGCCATTATTCTAAGTGAAATAATTTAGAAATAGAAAGTCAAATACCACATGTTTTCACTTATAATTAGGAGCTAAACTATAGGTACTTATGGACATATAGAATGAAATAACAGACATTAAAAACTCCAAATGGGCCGAGCACAGTGGCTCATGCCTGTAATCCCAACACTTTGGGAGGCCAAGGTGGGGGAATTATGAGGTCAGGAGATCAAGACCATCTTGGCTAACACGATGAAACCCCATCTCTACTAAAAGTACAAAAAATTAGTCGGGTGTGGTGGCGGGCGCCTGTAGTCCCAGCTGCTCGGGAGGCTGAGACAGGAGAATCGCTTGAAACCCGGAGGCGGAAGTTGCAGTGAGCCGAGATTGCCCCACTGCACTCCAGCCTGGGTGACAGAGTGGGACTCCATCTCAAAATAAAATAAAATAAAATAAAAAATAAATAAACTCCAATGGTGGAATAGTGCAAGTGGGATAAGGGTTTAAAAATTACTTATTGGGTACAATGTTCACTACTGGGGCAATGAGTACATTACATGGCCAGACTACACCACTACACAATATATCATGTAACAAAACTGCACTTGTACTCCATAAACCTACCAAAAAAATTTTAAGAACATTCTCTTTTAATATAAGAGCTATATGAAAAGGTTTCATTTATCTTTCATAAAAGCTTAACTTTTTAAATGTTCTATTAAGTACATTTGGGTAGAGGACTGTTTTAATGGAATTAATTTACTTAATAGCTTAACACAACACTCATTAGGTATTTTTCCTCTAGAGCCACAAATGCTTTCTTGATGACGGTGTCTAAAGGGGCGGAGTATAAGCTGTAAGAACCATAACCCTTCTTTTCTATGTCAGAAAGAGTTAATGTAGAAAGTCTCACTGTCATTCTTTCAAATGCCTTTTTATAAAGTTGGCTCTTAGCTGGTATCTTGGAACTTAGCTTTCAGGTTCCCCACTACGCTCAGAACTGATAAGAGTGAATGACCATGTCTGAACTCTTTGTACAAACAGTATGATTTATACTAAACATCTGTTTTTCTTGTGGCAGCCTGCAATTTATGCACGTGCCAGCAGGAGTTACCTACTTGACTAGACCCCAGCAAAAGTCCTGAGTACTAAGTCTTTAATGACCTTCCCTAGCTAACAACATTTCACAAATGTCAAAACTCATTGCTGGGGAAATTAAGTGACTCCTATATGACTCTATGACTCCACAGGGAAAAACCCTTAGAAACATGTGCCTGGATTCCCCAGGACTTCACTCTATGTGCTTTTTTGTTTTTTGTTTTTTTTTGGCCATTTTGCTTTTAAGTGCATTTGCCACTGTAAATCATAGTCATGAGTAGGACGATATGCTGAGCCCACCTAGTGAATAATCTAACCACGAGGGTCTTGGGAACCTCCAACAATTTCAAACCATGTCTTCCTCCCTAATACTTTCTTATTTTTGTCCTCACTTAAAGCCACCTTATATCTGCTCTCCAAACTTTATTTCCACTTCCTTTTCTTCTTCCTTTTTCTTTCTTCTCTCCGTAGAAAACAGGACCTGTTAGCTGTACACTTCCCTGAAACTTGATCCATTTACGTATTCAATCTTACACTGAACTATGAAAACTCTTTGATTTATTCAATAAGCATGTAACAGGCATTTGTTACATTCCAGGCTCTGGGAAACAAGCTCAGTAAGAGAGTTTTATTCAGTCACCTAAACCTTACATTCAAATGAGGAAAACAAATTAGTAAGAAAGCAATTATTTTGTTGTGGCTATATAATGCATTATGAAAAACCACCCCAAAAGCTATTGGTTTCAAGTATCAATTTTATTTTGCTCATATTTTGTAGGTCAGACATTTAGGAGCTTAGCTGAACAATAGGTCTCTGGTGCATGTGATGTCAGCTGCAGCCTCATGACCAGAAGACCCACCTCCATAATGGTTTTTTTTCACTTACTTGGTTGACATCTTATTGTGCCTTGGCTTCTGTCTTTCTCTCTTTACCTAGCATCTCAATTGCCATGTAAATGTGGCTTAGGCTTATTACCACATGATGAACTCAGAGCAATCACAATTCTTACATAGAGGCTGGTGTCCAAGTGGCAGCAATCACAGCTGCCAGAGGCCTCTTAAAGGATCTTCTCATAACTGGCATAGTGTCAACTCTGACATGTTCAATTAGTCAAGTCAGTTGCAAGTCCTGCCCAGATTCAAGGAGTACAGATATAGACTCCATCTCTTTATAGGGGTTTGGCAAGTCAGTGCAGAAAATTTTATTGAATGGGGGCTATTGTGGCAGGCATTTGGGGAAATGCAGACTACCCCATATTGCATCGTGGATCAAGTTTTACACAGATTTAAAAATGGTTTGTCGGAGAACAGAGAACCTACCTTAGAACAATGAAGTTCAGTAGTTTTCCTGGAAGAAAAATGGGTTGAATCCTAATGAAGGTACCAGAGGCGAATATGTTCTAGGCTGAGACGGCACTAAGGTAAGACCCAGAGGTGTGAATGAACATTTTTATTTCTAAACTTAAACAATTCCTAGAATTGTCTTTTTTTGGAGAGTAGGTTTCAGTGGCGTGATGGGAGGTGTGGCTGATGAGGGTAACAGTGCATATAATGGGCTTTCTATAATCTCCTAGCACTGGGATCTGCAGTCATGTTTTGTAAAGGGCCAGAGAGTAAATATTTTAGGCTTACAAGCCAAAAAACAGATCAAGGATATTGTGTAGGCAATTATATAATCACTTATAGTATAATGATTGTTTAAAGGTAAAAATGATTCTTAGCTTCCAGAGCTTAACAAAACAAGTGGTGGGCTAGATTTGGCCCATGGATCATAATTTGCTAATTCCTGCTGCAAAAGGTTTTGAACTTTAGTCTATAGGCAGTCATTAAAAAGGTTTTATTTAGCAGAAACATATGGTCAGAGGTGAATTTTGAAAAGATTAATCTGGTATCACCATGGGAATGGAGGCAAAACTAGTGACTGTAATGAGTTTCTGCTAGCAAAGAAGTTGTTGAAGCAATCTAAGTGGATATGATAGTTATCAGAACTAAAAAAGTACATTGAGTAGAACTTTGTATCTCCTTGGAGATGCCATACATCAAAGTGTGAAGAAAGAGTGGTTAATCAAGAATAACTTGCAGTTTCTTATGTATTTCTTATTTATAAAATTGGGCATTACTCATGAAATGCCATTAAAAAAAAAGCCCAGGAGGAGATGTAGATAGAGATGATGGGTTATGACTTAAATAAAACTAGTTATTTTTAAAGTCCGTGAATAAACCAGATATGGAGATATATTTTCTGTAGTTATTCATTAGTATGTGTTTATGTTTTGGGGAGAGCTCTTATTGGTTATAAAGATGTGGAAGTCATTAATCTATTAACAATAACTGAAACCACAGGAATGACTGGCCTTATCAAATGTAAAGATGCAAACTGGAATTTAAGGAGTCCACATCTTTCCTACAATATTATTAGACATGTATGTTTGTATTCCAGAATTGCTTAATTCAGAATGTCCCTTTTTAGCTTACATGTAGTTCTCCCTGGTAGCAACTTTATGCTTTAATAGCATTGATTCTTAGATTTCCATTTGTTGCAATTACTTAGACAAGCCTTTTTGTGATTGATTTAAACCCTTACATTTAACATAATGCACCTAAAATTTGGTTAGTTGTCTGTAATCTTAATATGTCTACACCTTAGACTGGTATTGATAATATGTCTCATTTTCACATATCTTTAATCTTTGACTTTCTGAAAAGGTATTTTAAATAAATGGCTCAAATCATGATACACAATTAGTTCCAGATTGCAAAGAATTGTCCCCAACTGCATTCTAAAAATTATCGTATGCTCTGTGTGACTGAGAATAGCAAAAGTCTGTTTTGACAGTAATGTTTCTCAGAAAGAAAAGACAAGAATGAATCCAAAAGAATGTCTCACTTTTACAGTTTCTTATCGTGCCATATTACATAAGGCCTAGTATTGCTACTGAGCTAAATGGAGGTCCTATAAAATTAATTTTCTTGTATACACTTGTTCTTACAACAAATATTGATCAAGCAACTTCTGTATTAGTCTTACCAAATCTTCATATATAATTCCACAGGGTCAAGCTGATATTCTATATTAAGTTGTGGCCTCTTTGGTTTGTTTTATTTTAGCCACATTTGGTAATGTGACCCTCACATCATCCTTGAAAAGAAGACAAAATACATAGAAATTTATAATAAGTGGAAATCTACGGTATAGAAGTGATAAATGCCTACAGGCCACGAAAATATTCCCCTTCACCCTAAGACTTGTGTATTGCACAGGTTGATAACTACTGGTCAATGATTCCTTCCTTGGCACTGAAGTATGTTCTGGACTTTTTTAAAGATGAAGGTCAGACTGACTTACATGGAAGAAAATGAACCAAATGTTGTGTATCGGAAATAAACTCTAATTAGTTTCCAAAATGTAATATTTATAGACAAATGCAACTTCTAATTATAAAGCACTGGTTTTTTTTTGGCAATCATTGGAACAATTATTTTCATTAACTGTTATTGAGTGGAAGACCACATAACATTAGAGCCACTAACTGGCACAATGCAAAATAGATTTGACTTTCCTTCTCAATGAAACCAGACATCTTGAGAGGGTTGAACTAATTAAACAATTGTTTGAGAACTCCTGAAAAAGTAGTTTATAGGGCCAGACTATATGAGTCTTATACGAGTCTGGCCAGACATAGGGCCAGACTCGTATAAGAAATTTGTTTTATTAATACTAAGCATATTGGCCTACCAAATTTCTATAATAAAAATATTTATGTGTAAAAATAGGAATAATCATGTAGTGTAAGGAATGATGTTTCAGCATCATTCCTTCAAATCCTTCCAGATTTGAAGATCCTTCCAGATCTTCAAATCTTCTGTTTTGAGTATCCATCATTTACTGGGCTTCGCCAATATTAAGATTTGTCTCTTTGTGTTTGAAGCATTGGTATTTGACATTTATTTCCTCCTTTCTGTCTAAGTAACTAGTGCTTATAACTAATGGGCATTAGGCTTAATACCTGGGTGATGAAATAATCTGTACAACAAACATGCATGACATGAGTGTATCTATATAACAAACCTGTCCTTTCTGCCCTCTTCAGTGTGTCTTTTCTTATTTCTGTGCTACATCCAGGTGCTATAATTTCTCACCTACTTTTGATAGGTCTTGTGAAGGTATTTTCATGTATGTATAGTTGTTCAAATTGATGTTTCTGTGGTGGTACCAGCAGTGGAATGTCCTATTCTACCATCTTGCTGATGCCTGATCTCTCTTTTCTCTTAAACCTGGACATACAGTATTTAGAACCTGGAGATGAATGGATACTGCTTCCTGAATGACCCATACAGATTATGACTTGACTAAGAAATACCATTATTAGTTAAGCCATTGACATTAGGGGATGCTTATTTCAGCATTTGCCATTATTTGCTTAGACTAATGCAACTTTTCACTTGCCATTATTAGAGTAGAAATTGAGTAACTGTCACGCTTATCTGCAGATGTGTATCAGGTTTTCCTGGACACTTTTGAAGAGAATGAACATCTAGCCCAGTCCAATTAGGTTGACGGTAAATGCATAATGGGCATGTGTGTGTCTCAAAAAACTTACATATACAGTAGTCTCCCCTTATCCAAGGGTCATACATTCCAAGACTCTCAGTGGATTCGCAAAGCCACAGAAGATAGTGAACCCTATATGTACTATGTTTTCTCCTATACACGTGCCTATGATAAAGCTTATAAATTAGGCACTATAAGAGATTAACAACAATAATAATAAAATGAAACAATTATAATAACATCTCAGCATCACTACTCTTGTGCTTTCGGATCATAATTAAGTAAAATATGGAACACAAACACTGTGATACCAAACAGTTGATGTGATCAACAAGACAGCTACTATGCAGCATATATACCATGGTTATGCTAAACAAAGGGATGAATGGAACAGGATGGGTTAAGATTTCATCACATTACTCAGAAGAGTGCACAATTTAAAACTTATGGATTGGGACAGGCATAGTGGCTCATGCCTGTAATCCCAGCACTTTGGGAGGCCAAAGCAGGTGGATCACCTGAGGTCAGGAGTTCGAGACCAGCCTGGCCAAAATGGTGAAATCCCTTCTCTACTAAAAATACAAAAATTAGTCGAGTGTGGTAGCAGGCACCCGCAATCCCAGCTACTCAAGGAGGCTGAGGCAGGAGAATCGCTTGAACCCAGGAGGCAGAAGTTGCAGTGTGCGGAGACCGTGCCACTGCACTCCAGCCTGGGCAACAAGAGTGAAACTCTGTCTAAACAAAAGAAAACAAAGCAAAACAAAAAAACCTTTTGGATTGTTTATTTCTGGGATTTTCTATTTAATATTTTTGGACCACAGTTGCTCATGGGTAACTGAAACCACAGAAAGTGAAACCACAGATAAGAAAAGGCTACATAATTCTGATCCTTATTTATGGTCAGGAATTTCTCACTAAATTTCTTATCTTAGGAGTATATTATCCTTCATAATGACCAGCTTAAATCAATCATTTCAAATTCATTATACATATATTTGCAGCTAGCACTGCAAGACTTGGTATTCTTATAATTTAAAATAATTATGATTGACTTATTCTAGGTCAAAATTCTAGGTATCATACTTTATGCATAGTAATTACCAGAAGTAACCTCAAATAAATATTTTAGATAAAAGGAAAATCCAATCTAATATCGTCACCTGGCTCACCACTTTGCTGAATGTTACTCAGTTTTCTAAGATGCCATTTAGACTTATATATCCTCATTTACTTTTCATTTTAAAAATTTCTGCCAAATAATAATGAATACATTTAGCCTGCTTGGTATGATATAAAGAAAGGCAGTTTTCTTAATCCCATATTTCATCTCAGATACTGACTACATTTGTTGAAGACACAAAAAGACAAGGAAATATCAGGATGACAAGGCTACATAAAATATCTCTGATGAGTCAGTGGATCCAAAATACACCTACATAATACATAAAGATATAGATGGAAAATCCCATATGTTAACTGCAGGTTATATCATCAAAGACATCCTTTATTAATTTACTTTTTTATTCATTCAAAATTCAAAAACATCTATTGTGTAACTCCTATTTTTCAGGTCTAGGATTTGCTAGTAGAACAATGACTATAGCGTCAGGAGATCGAGACCACGGTGTAACCCCCGTCTCTACTAAAAATACAAAAAATTAGCCCAGCGTGGTGGCGGGCGCCTGTAGTCCCAGCTACTCAGGAGGCTGAGGCAGGAGCATGGCCTGAAGCCGGGAGGCGGAGCTTGCAGTGAGCCGAGATCGCACCACTGAACTCCAGCCTGGTTGACAGACCAAGACTCTGCCTCAAAAAAAAAAAAAAAAAAAAAAGATGTTCTGACCTCAGGTTTGGAGAAAACAAGTTGTAGGTTCTGGGACCCTTTGAAAACAGTCCATTCTTTGTTTAACAAAGACAGTATCAAGATAGCAATACAGGAGCTCAAGCCAGGAAATATTTGAAAAAGAACTAAAATGTAAACCCATACACTTGCTTTTTGCTGCTATTTATGCTATTCTTTATGTTTATTGTTCACAAATAATTTTTTTAAATCAGCACTAGAAAAGTAATAAAAAATTTGGAAAAGAAGAGAAATAGTGATTAATTGGTGTAGGTAGTTTGTTCAATGGCTCTAGTCTGATGGGTTGGAAGGCTGTGGAAAAAAAGGCTCAATCAGAATCATTATTACAGTTTGTATGCAAAAGAAAAACGGGATGAAATCAAGAAGGAGAACATTTTATATTTTTGTAAGTGTGTAGGTAATTTTTAATGAGTTGAAGTGTAGTTTTATGCAAAGATATATCAGAACTGAGTGTTTTGTATTGCTGAGTTGTACATGTCAAAGTCATCATAAAAACTTTTAATTTTGAAGTGTATGACAGAGGATAACAATTGTTAACCAAGGCCTTTAGACAGTCACATACATCCATGGGATATCACTAACAATGCGATGGGTTTCTCACCTGGTTCTATGCAAAATCAGTAGGTATGTGTCACCTTATTATGGTAAGTAAAACTTGAGCAGTAATGACAACCTGCTTTCCTTATTTTGAGACTAGTCTAGATCACAGCCACTGACTCCACCTGATTTCTCTCATAGCTCTTGTCTCTGTCACTTTATCAAGCTGGAATGTGTGATGTCCTATGGCATAAGATTAAATGGTATAATTCATGTGGAAGCTCTGAAAGCTGTAGACTGCATATTAGTTATTGCACTGCATTATTCATGAACAAATGTGATGTTTCAGACCAAACAAGCTGGACAGTGGGTTGCTTGTTATTTTGTTGGCACTAAGAATGAATCTCTGCTTAGTATTTTTTCCAAACAAGTTGCTGTAAGAGCCCATATTTGGGGAGTTAAAGATTATCCCTCCAGGGAAAACAAGTGTTCTATTTGAAAATCCTCTTGGGAAGTTAACACACTAACTAAGCTACTGCCCATTTTCATTTTAGAATAAAATACTGTATTTTTCTTTCCCTTTGATAGCAAAATACTGAAGAATTTAAGATGCTATAGGACAAAATTCAGTGAGTTTGTGTAGCAGTGTAGACTTTTCTAGAGAGAAAGAGTAGATGACTGCCCCTGGGCAGCAGGAAAAAATTAGTGTGAATGAGCCCTGGTCAGAGTCAGAAGAATCCTCTCTGCACCTTGGCCTTGCCACCAACTGCTTTTATAAACTTGGAGGCATCTACCTTTCATTCTAGATGTACACATTTTAATAGCAATATTGCCAAAGTTTGAAAATTCTAAGCAGTTTAGAATATATAAGAAAATTCTAAGGAGTATTTACCTCTGTGCAAATAATGTAACCATACATTTTTAAGGTCATTTATTTCCCTAAACTTTACATTTCACATCTACTAGTTCTAATAGTATATGAATTTCCATTTTGTCTATTTTTTTCAAATTGATTATTTATTCTAAATCCTGAAGTAGAATTAAACCAGGCTAATTATTAATGTGTTATTGCTTTATATTAAATATAATTGAACCTTCTTAAATAGCAAATACAAATTATTTTCCAGATAATTACATTTTTAAAAAGGACTCAAACAAACCTTAGTAAACATTGCTTCCATGATTAGATGAAAATGAGTAAGAAACACACAGATTAAGTGGCTTTAAAGAAAAATAAAAGAAGCACTACAGGAAGAAGACTTTTTGGTTTAAAAGTTTAAGATGTGGATAATACTAGATTTATTCTAGTTAGCATGTGCTTTTCACGTAAACGAAAACAAAACTAAAATTTTTACAAAGAATTTTTTTCACAGGCATTTTTTAGGTTTATCTCTGATGTTTTGATTAGATTGATTTGATTGAGAAAAAATTATGTTTTACAGTAATTTTTTTCAGAAGAAATTCAGCTTTACTTTACATGTGTTATTTCTTCTTTAAGCCATCTCTCTGTCCTCTTCCTTAAGCCACTTTCTTATGTTTCACTGTTTCCTGTTATACCTCATTGGGTTCTGATTATAAGGCAAAGATCAAGTAGTCAAAAGGAGGAATTCAAATTTTAGATTTGCTTTTTTTGTGCATCATTTACTGCCATGTTCACTCATCCCACAGAATGTACAGTGTTTAAGGTCTTGTATTACGGCTTTTCCAGTTTTATCAGGGCATAACTGACAAATAAACATTATATCCATTTAAAGTGTACTCTTGGCTGGATGCAGTGGCTCACGCCTGTAATCCCAACACTTTGGGAGGCCAAGGCGGGCGGATCACAAGGTCAGGAATTCAAGACTAGCTTGGCCAACTTGGTGAAACCCTGTCTCTACTAAAAATACAAACATTATCTGGGCGTAGTGTTGCACACCTGTAATCCCAGCTACTCAGGAGGCTGAGGCAGGAGAATCACTTGAAGCCAGGAATCAGGGATTGCGGTGAGCCGAGATCATGCTACTGGACTCCAGCCTGGGCGACAAGAGTGAAACTCCATCTCAAAAAAATAAATAAATAAATAATGTGTACTCTTTCTTTGTTTGTTGTTACTGATTTTGTTTGCCTAAATTATGTTAAACCTATGTGAATATAACCTCTGGGCCTACAAGACTCCTTTTAGGTACTGAATTCAGCACCACAGCATGCATTGAATACTGTGAGAAAAGAGACATTCCTGTGTATATGCACCCTTTGGTCTTAGTTTCTGAAAGAACCTCCACAAATTCTTGCACACATAACAGACATTTCTGCTACTGACCACATATTCAGGTCATTGTGCTAATCCTTCTCTTATACTTTATAATTTGATATCTTGCTTTTGGACGTTTGAGTCTGCTCAACAGTGATCACCTTTCTGCTCACCCCCTATATCTCCTTGTGTTTCAGTGATCCAGAAGCCAATCTGAGCCTGAATCTACTTCTCACAGGTTGTGCTATAGCTAGGCACCCATTGTTGTCACTACAAAAAACAAGACCTGAGGAAGCAAGACTTCAGCATGTACTTTAAGTAATAATTTTGAATCCATGTCAAATGGATTCTAAATAATATAGCATGGTACACTTAAGACAGTTAATAATAACATATATTTATTAAATTACTGCCCAGGCATGATAATCAGTACATTTTATACATCTTACCACTTACTTTACATGGCAATATTAAAATACTTACTTAAAATGAGGAAACTGAGATATAAAAAGATTAAATAACCTTGCCCAACCATCTAGCAGTGTCATAGAACTGGTAAATAAAATGTTTAGATCAATCATAATGATTAATTCTGACACCAAAGTCTACGCTCTGGTCCTTTAAATATATAGATATGTATAGATATAGATATAGATACAAAGCGAATTTAGCAGAATGATTTATAATCCTTTGGGTATATACCCAGTAATGGGATGGCTGGGTCAAATGGTATTTCTAGTTCTAGATCCTTGAGGAATTGCCACACTGTCTTCCACAATGGTTGAATTAGTTTACAGTCCCACCAAAAGTGTAAAAGTGTTCCTATTTCTCCACATCCTCTCCAGCACCTGTTGTTTCCTGACTTTTTAATGATCACCATTCTAACTGGTGTGAGATGGTATCTCATTGTGGTTTTGATTTGCATTTCTCTGATGGCCAGTGATGATGAGCATTTTTTCATGTGTCTGTTGGCTGCATAAATGTCTTCTTTTGAGAAGTGTCTGTTCATATCCTTCACCCACTTTTTGATGGGGTTGTTTTTTTCTTGTAAATTTGTTTGAATTCTTTGTAGATTCTGGATATTAGCCCTTTGTCAGATGAGTAGATTGCAAAAATTTTCTCCCATTCTGTAGGTTGCCTGTTCACTTTGGTGGTAGTTTCCTTTGCACACATATGTTTATTGCGGCACTATTCACAATAGCAAAGACTTGGAAACAACCTGAATGTCCATCAATAATAGACTGGATTAAGAAAATGTGGCACATATACACCATGGAATACTATGCAGCCATAAAAAAAGATGAGTTCATGTCCTTTGTAGGGACATGGATGAAGCTGGAAACCATCATTCTCAGCAAACTATCGCAAGGACAAAAAACCAAACACCACATGTTCTCACTCATAGGTAGGAATTGAACAATGAGAACATTTGGACACAGGAAGGGGAACATCACACACTGGGGCCTGTTGTGGGGTGGGTGGAGGGGGGAGGGACAGCATTAAGAGATATACCTAATGTGAATGACGAGTTAATGGGTGCAGCACACCAACATGGCATATGTATACATATGTAACAAACCTGCCTCTTGTGCACATGTACCCTAGAACTTAAAGTATAATAAAAATAAAATAAAATAAAATGTTAGCTAATGGGCTATCAACAAAATATAAAATAAAAAAAGAATTTAAGTACTTAAATATATGGATGCGAATATATAATTTTCATCCTACAAGTAATACTTTCTTCTTTTTCTTTTTTTTTTTTTTTTTTTGAGACAGAGTTTCACTCTGTTGCCCAGGCTGGCTGGAGTGCAGTGGCGTAATCTTGGGTCACTGCAACTTCCACTTCCCAGGTTCAAGCAATTCTCCTGCCTCAGCCCCCCAATTAGCTGGGACTACAGGTGTATGCCACCATGCCTAGCTAATTTTTTGCATTTTTAGCAGAGACAAGATCTCACCATGTTAGCCTGGCTGGTCTTGAACTCCTGACCTCAGGTGATCCACCTACCTCAGCCTCACAAAGTGCTGGTATTACAAGTGTTAGCCACCATGCCCAACCACAAGTAATACTTCCTTAATGTGAACAATTTGTAAGATAAGAATAAGCTAAAAGAACATTAACAACAGAGGGCAGTTTTGCAATGGCAGAGTAAAGTGCTCTAAAAATCCACTTGGCATAAGGACAAAGAAAATAGTGGCAAACGCTCCAGCCTGGGCGACAGAGCGAGACTCCATCTCAAAACAAACAAACAAACAAAAAAAACAAAAAAAACTCTATAAATGTATTAAATACTTGCAATTATCTGAGGAGTATTAATTTTAAAAAATGACTAGATCTATGTAAGAGCAGCTAGCTTTGTAACGTTTTAATCTACCCTAACCCTATCACCCTCCTCCCAATTTTTCAGTAGCCTTGAAAACCAACAAACTCACAACTAGAATATCTATGAAAACAAGCAGCCTGGGACCACTGGAGCAGGCAGGGTGGGTTTGGTTATCCCCAGAAGTCCTATTGTGTCCAGAATTGGTGGGTTCTTGGTCTCACTGACTTCAAGAATGAAGCCGCGGATCCTCGCGGTGAGTGTTACAGCTGTTAAGGTGGCACGTCTGGAGTTTGTTCCTCCTGATATTCGGATATGTTCGGAATTTCATCCTTCTGGTGTGTTCGTGGTCTCCCTGGCTAAGGAGTGAAACTGCAGACCTTCCCGGTGTTATGGCTCATAAAGGCAGTGTGGACCCAAAGAGTGAGCAGCAGCAGGATTTATTGCAAAGAGCGAAAGAACAAAGCTTCCATCGTGTGGAAGGGGACCCGAGCGGGTTGCCACTGTTGGCTGGGGAAGCCTGCTTTTATTCTCTTATCTGGCCCCACCCACATCCTGCTGATTGGTAGAGCCCAGTGGTCTGTTTTGACAGGGCGCTGATTGGTGCGTTTACAATCCCTGAGCTAGACACAAAGGTTCTCCACGTCCCCACCAGATTAGCTAGATACAGAGTGTCATTGGTGCATTCACAAACCCTGAGCTAGACACAGAGTGCTGATTGGTGTTTACAAACCTTGAGCTAGATACAGAGTGCCAACTGGTGTATTTACAATCCCTTAGCTAGACATAAAGGTTCTCCACCTCCCCACCAGACTCAGGAGCCCAGCTGGCTTCACCCAGTGGATCCCGCACCGGGACTGCAGGTGGAGCTGCCTGCCAGTCCTGTGCCATGCACCTGCACTCCTCAGCCCTTGGGTGGTTGATGGGACTGGGCGCCTTGGAGCATGGGGCCGCGCTCCTGGGGGAGGCTCGGCTGCACAGGAGCCCACGGGGGCGGGAGGGGGAGGCTCAGGCATGGCGGGCTGCAGGTCCTGAGCCTTGCCCCGCGGGAAGGCAGCTAAGGCCGGGTGAGAAATTGCGCACAGCAGCTGCTGGCCCAGGTGCTAAGCCCCTCACTGCCTGGGCCGGTGGGGCCAGCTGGCCACTCCGAGCGCGGGGTCCTCCGAGCCCATACCCACCCAGAACTCACGCTGGCCCGCAAGCACTGCGCGCAGCCCAGGTTCACACCTGCGCCTCTCCCTCCACACCTCCCCGCAAGCTGAGGGAGCCGGCTCCGGCCTTGGCCGGCCCAGAAAGGGGCTCCCACAGTGCAGCGGCGGGCTGAAGGGCTCCTCAAGTGCCGCCGAAGTGGGAGCCCAGACAGAGGAGGTGCCGAAATCGAGCAAGGGCTGTGAGGACTGCCAGCACGCTGTCACCTCTCACTATCACTAGAAATGTTTCACCCTTTGATCTGACTGACAGCTAACTGAAAAGCTCAGTTCCCAGAGCTTGGCATTACTTGTGCTGATCCAGAATGAGCTCTCTGCAAATAGCTTTATCTTGTGTGCATTTGTCAAAAAACAACCAGCAGCAATAGTTTAAGATTTACAGCTGCCGGCGGGGTGCGGTGGCTCACGCCTGTAATCCCAGCACTTTGGGAGGCTGAGGCAGGCAGATCACGAGGTCAGGAGTTTGAGACCAGTCTGGTCAACATGGTGAAACCCGTCTCTACTAAAAATACAAAAATTAGCTGGTAGTGGTGGTACATGCCTGTAATCCCAGCTACTCAGGAGGCTGAGGCAGGAGAATCACTTGAATCCAGGAGGCGGCGGTTGCAGTTAGCCGAGATTGTGCCACTGCACTCCAGCCTGGGCAACAGAGTGAGACTCCATCTCAAAAAAAAAAAAAAAAAAAAAATTACAGCTGCCTGAAATGATAATACCAATTGAGTCTATGAAAGTCTACAATGTTAAAAGAAAATCTGTGGAATAAGATGTCCATAAAAGGTTTTGAAAAACACCGACATATTATTGAGAATCTATATGACCACACTCATGTCCAGGGCTGTGTGCATTTCCATGAAAAACTGAAGACGTTCCTAGTCTGTCACCTCCAACTGACATTAAGTCTCTGCACAAGCAGAAAGTGAAGACTAAGTCAGAGATGTTAGTTGCCTGTTGAAGAACTAGAGGTACTATAGTACCCACACAAACTGGGAAATTTGAGGACTAGCTGTGCAATCATGAGATGACCAAAAAGTTACCCAAGTGTAGATTTTAGTGGTTGCATAAAAGAACTCATTAAACTTTACTTATTAGTCTATTAAAGTCACTAAACAAACAAAAAGCAACAAGAAACAAAATAGCAAAAGCAACAACACTTGGGGAGCTGATTACTAGGATTGGCATATGTTATTTAAAATGGCTACTTTAAACAAAAATGTATGAGAACTATGAAGAAACAGAGCAATATGGCCTATACAGGGGATACAGAGATGCAGGAAAGCTGTCACTAACAACCATCTTTGAGGAGAACTAGACATTGGACTTATGAGACAAAGATTTTAGTGCCATTATTATAAATATGTTCAAAGAACTAAAGGAAACAGTGTCAACAGAATTATAGAATAGCATGAGAATAACTCATCACGTGAAGAATACTGATAAAGAGACAGAAATTATAAAAAGAGAACCAAGTAAAATTTTGGAGCTGAAAATTAGGACAACTGAAATATAAAACAAAACCAAACAAACAACAACAACAACAACTCTAAAGAAGCCCTCATCAGCACATTTAAACTTGAAGAAGATAGATTTGTTTTTTAAAAAATACCTTGAATTTCAGTCTGAGGAACAGAAATCAAAAAGTGAAAAAAAATTAACATAGCCTCAGAGACTATCAGGCACTATAAAGCATACCTGCATATGCAAAATAATCATGTCAGAAGGAGAGAAAAGAGAGCGAGATAAGGGGATAAAGAAATAATATTTGAACAAAAAAATGTCTGAAAGCTTCCCAAACGTGATGAAAGACAAACCTACACATCCAAGAAGCTAAATAAAATCCAAATAGGGTAATTTCAAAGAGACCCACATTGAGACACATCATAATCAAACTGTGGAAATCTAAGGACAGAAAATATTGGTTTTCTGTTTCTTTGTTTTAGATCCTGGCATTCCGGTTACTTTGTGTCAAAACACTAGCTGGACATATAATGCACACAAAAAAATACAGTATTTGTAAAAATAATCAGAAAAGGTCACTAAACAACCATTAACAATTTAAAAGATAGAGAAAAATCTTAAGATTGAGAATATTATTTGAAGAGTTACCACATTCCAGTGTCCCATTTTCTTTTCTTTTCTTTTTTTTTTTTTTTGAGACAGAATCTTGCTCTGTTGCCCAAGCTGGAGTGCAGTGGTGCAGTCTTGGCTCAGTGCAACCTCCACCTCCCAGTTTCAATCAATTCTCCTGTCTCAGCTTCCCGAGTAGCTGGGTTTACAGGCACACAACACCACGCCTTGCTAATTTTTTGCATTTTTAGTAGAGACGGGGTTTCATTATGTTGTTCAGGCTGGTCTCAAACTCCTGACCTTGGGATCCACCCACTTCGGCCTCTCAAAGTGTTAGGATTACAGGCGTGAGCCACCATGCCTGGCCTCAAGAGTCCAATTTTCAACAAAAAATTGCAAGGCATACCAAGAGAGAAAAATACGGCCATTTTCTCAACGAGGCAAATCCCTTAAGAACATAAATGAAAAATCTCAACAAAATCAAGAAAATTGAATCTAGCAACTTATAAAAATTATCATATACCATGCCCTAATGTCCAGACCCGGCCTGTTTCTAAATTTTATATGAAAATGTAACTGCCCAATGGGTTCACCTTGCCCACTTCCTAGAAAGAGCATATTTATCAAGACAGGGAAGTTGCAATGCAGAAAGGGTAATTCACACAGAGGAGGCTGTGCAAGAGACCGGAGTTTTATTATGACTCAAATCAGTTTCCTGAAGCATTCGGGGATCAGAGATATTAAAAATAATCTGGGCCAGGCATAGTGGCTCATGCCTGTAATCCCAGCACTTTGGGAGGCCGAGGCGGGTGGATCACCTAAGGTCAGGCATTCGAGACCAGCCTGGCCAACATGGTGAAACCCCGTCTCCACTAAAAACACAAAAAATTAGCCAGGCATGGTGGTGAGCACCTGTAATCTCACCTACTCAGGAGGCCGAGGCAGGAGAATCGCTTGAATCCAGGAGGCAGAAGTTGAAGTAAGCTGACATTGTGCCATTGCATTCCAGCCTGGCCAACAAGAGTGAAACTCAGTCTCAAAAAAAAAAAAGAAAGAAAGAAAAAATGATAATATGGTGGGTAGGGTATTGGGAAGTAGGGAATGCTGATTGGTCAGGTTGGAGTTGGAATCATAAGGGGTCAAAGTGAGGTTTTCTTGATGTCTTCTGTTGCTGGGTGAGATGACAGAAATGGTTGAGCCAGATTACTGGTCTAGGTGGTGTCAGCTGACCCATCCAGAGCAAGGTCTGCAAAATATATCAAGTGCTGATCTTAGGTTTTACAACAGTGATGTTATCCTCAGGAGCAATTTGGGGAGGTTCAGACTCTTGGAACCAGAGGCTGCATGACCCCTAAATTGTAATTTCTAATCTTGTAGCTAATTTATTAGTCCTGCAAAGGCAGACTAGGCAAGAAGGGGGTGTGTTAGGGAAAGGGCTATTATCAGTTTTTTTTTCGAGTCAAACCATGAACTGAATTCCTTCCCAAAGTTAGTTCAGCCTACGCCCAGGAATGAACAAGGAGAGCTTAAAGGTTAGAAGTAAGATGGAGTTGATTAGGTCTAATCTCTTTCACTGTCTTAATTTCTTCAGTTATAATTTTTGCAAACGCAGTTTCAAAAAATGCAAGGAACCCAGAATATATAAAATAATCTTGATAAAAAGCTAATTGGGATAACTTATACTTCTTGATTTCAAAACTCAATACAAAGCTGTAACAATCAAATCAGTGTACTGCTGCATAAAGATAGATACAAAATCAGTGGGAAAGAACTGACAATCCAAAAATTAATCCTTACATTTAAGGTTAAATTGTTTTTGCACCTGTGCAAAAACAATTCAATGGGCCCTTTTCAAATGATTCTGGGACAACTGAATTCCCACACCAAATATAATAAAGTGGGATCCCTACCTCAAATCATATACAAATAATTAACTCAAAATGAATCAAACACATAAACATATATATAAAATTATAAAATACTTAGAACAATACACATGAGTAAATCTTCATGACCTTGGATTCATCAATACTTGCTCAGACATGATATCAAACATATGAGTGACAAAAGATAAATAGGCAAATTGGATTTTATTAAAACTAAAAACTTTTGTGCTTCAAAGGACATCCTGAACAATGTGAAAAGAAAGCCCACAAAATAGGAGAAAACATTTGTAAATCATATATCTGGAAAATGACTTGTATCTCAAAATGAGGAAATAGTAGACAAACTCCAGATGAGGAACACCCTATTAAAACAAAAGGAATGGAGACTATGTTCTTCAAAAATCTCAATGTTCTAAAAGAAAAATTATGTAAATGTTACAGACTAAAGGAGAATAAAATGACATGGTACCTAAATGCGATACCTAGCCCTAGACTGACTCCTGTGCTAAAGAATAAAAAAATACTATAAAGGACATAATTGGTCAATTGACAAAATTGGTATATGAATGTTAAATTAGATCAAAGCTTTGTATTAATGTTAAATTTAATCAAGTTAATAGCTACAAAAATAACAACTCTTAAAATCAACAATAAAATGACAATATTCCAATTAAAAAACAAGTAAAGAATTTAAAAAGATGTTTCTCCAAAGAAGATATACCATGTCAAATAAGAACATGGGAAGATGGCCGAATAGGAAGAGCTCCGGTCTACAGCTCCCAGCGCGAGCGACGCAGAAGACGGGTGATTTCTGCATTTCCATCTGAGGTACCATGTTCATCTCACTAGGGAGTGCCAGACAGTGGGCACAGGTCAGTGGGTGAGTGCACCGTGCGCCAGCCGAAGCAGGGGCGAGGCATTGCCTCACTCGGGAAGTGCAAGGGGTCAGGGAGTTCCCTTTCCAGGGGTGACAGACGGCACCTGGAAAATCGGGCCACTCCCACCCGAATACTGTGCTTTTCTGACGGGCTTAGGAAACGGTGCCCCAGGAGAGTATAGCCCGCACCTAGCTCAGAGGGTCCTACGCCCACGGAGTCTCGCTGATTGCTAGCACAGCAGTCTGAGATCAAACAGCAAGTCGGCAGCGAGGCTGGGGGAGGGGCGCCCGCCATTGCCCAGGCTCCCTTAGGTAAACAAAGCAGCCTGGAAGCTTGAACTGGGTGGAGCCCACCACAGCTCAAGGAGGCCTGCCTGCCTCTGTAGGCTCCACCTCTGGGGGCAGGGCACAGACAAACAAAAAGACAGCAGTAACCTCTGCAGACTTAAATGTCCCTGTCTGACAGCCTTGAGGAGAGCAGTGGTTCTCTCAGCAGGCAACTGGAGATCTGAGAAAGGGCTGACTGCCTCAAGTGGGTCCCTGACCCCTGACCCCCGAGCAGCCTAACTGGGAGGCACCCCCCAGCAGGGGCAGACTGACACCTCACACGGCCGGCCAGGTACTCCAACAGACCTGCAGCTGAGGGTCCTGTCTGTTAGAAGGAAAACAGAAAGGACATCCACACCAAAAACCCATCTGTACATCACCATCATCAAAGACCAAAAGTAGATAAAACCACAAAGATGGGGAAAAAACAGAGCAGAAAAACTGGAAACTCTAAAAAGCAGAGTACCTCTCCTCCTCCAAAGGAACGCAGTTCCTCACCAGCAACGGAACAAAGCTGGACGGAGAACGACTTTGACGAGCTGAGAGAAGAAGGCTTCAGACAATCAAATTACTCCGAGCTATGGGAGGATATTCAACCCAAAGGCAAAGAAGTTGAAAACTTTGAAAAAAATTTAGAAGAATGTATAACTAGAATAACCAATACAGAGAAGTGCTTAAAGGAGCTGATGGAGCTGAAAACCAAGGCTCAAGAACTATGTGAAGAAAGCAGAAGCCTCAGGAGCCGATGCGATCAAATGGAAGAAAGGTATCAGCCCTGGAAGATGAAATGAATGAAATGAAGCGAGAAGGGAAGTTTAGAGAAAAAAGAATAAAAAGAAACGAGCAAAGCCTCCAAGAAATGTGGGACTATGTGAAAAGACGAAATCTACGTCTGATTGGTGTACCTGAAAGTGACAGGGAGAATGGAAACAAGTTGGAAAACACTCTGCAGGATATTATCCAGGAGAACTTCCCCAATCTAGCAAGGCAGGCCAACATTCAGATTCAGGAAATACAGAGAACACCACAAAGATATTCCTCGAGAAGAGCAACTCCAAGACACATAATTGTCAGATTCACCGAAGTTGAAATGAAGGAAAAAATGTTAAGGGCAGCCAGAGAGAAAGGTCGGGTTACCATCAAAGGGAAGCCCATCAGACTAACAGCGGATCTCTCGGCAGAAACCCTACAAGCCAGAAGAGAATGGGGGCCAATATTCAACATTCTTAAAGAAAAGAATTTTCAACCCAGAATTTCATATCCTGCCAAACTAAGCTTCATAAGTGAAGGAGAAATAAAATCCTTTACAGACAAGCAAATGCTGAGAGATTTTGTCACCACCAGGCCTGCCCTAAAAGAGCTCCTGAAGGAAGCGCTAAACATGGAAAGGCACAACCGGTACCAGCCACTGCAAAATCATACCGAAATGTAAAGACCATCGAGACTAGGAAGAGACTGCATCAACTAACGAGCAAAATAACCAGCTAACATCATAATGACAGGATCAAATTCACACATAACAATATTAACTTTAAATGTAAATGGACTAAATGCTCCAATTAAAAGACACAGACTGGCAAATTGGATAAAGACTCAAGACCCATCAGTGTGCTGTATTCAGGAAACCCATCTCACGTGCAGAGACACACATAGGCTCAAAATAAAAGGATGGAGGAAAATCTACCAAGCAAATGGAAAACAAAAAAAGGCAGGGGTTGCAATCCTAGTCTCTGATAAAACAGACTTTAAACCACCAAAGTTCAAAAGAGACAAAGAAGGCCATTACATAATGGTAAAGGGATTAATTCAACAAGAAGAGCTAACTATCCTAAATATATATGCACCCAATACAGGAGCACCCAGATTCATAAAGCAAGTCCTGAGTGACCTACAAAGAGACTTAGACTCCCACACATTAATAATGGGAGACTTTAGCACCCCACTGTCAACATTAGACAGATCAACGAGACAGAAAGTCAACAAGGATACCCAGGAATTGAACTCAGCTCTGCACCAAGCGGACCTAATAGACATCTACAGAACTCTACACCCCAAATCAACATAATATACATTTTTTTCAGCACCACACCACACCTATTACAAAATTGACCATATACTTGGAAGTAAAGCTCTCCTCAATAAATGTAAAAGAACAGAAATTATAACAAACTATCTCTCAAATCACAGTGCAATCAAGCTAGAACTCCGGATTAAGAATCTCACTCAAAACCGCTCAACTACGTGGAAAGTGAACAACCTGCTCCTGAATGACTACTGGGTACATAACGAAATGAAGGCAGAAATAAAGATATTCTTTGAAACCAACGAGAACCAAGACACAACATACCAGAATCTCTGGGATGCATTCAAAGCAGTGTGTAGAGGGAAATTTATAGCACTAAATGCCAACAAGAGAAAGCAGGAAAGATCCAAAATTGACACCCTAACATCACAATTAAAAGAACTAGAAAAGCAAGAGCAAACACATTCAAAAGCTAGCAGAAGGCAAGAAATAACTAAAATCAGAGCAGAACTGAAGGAAATAGAGACACAAAAAACCCTTCAAAAAATAAATGAATCCAGGAGCTGGTTTTTTGAAAGGATCAACAAAATTGATAGACCGCTAGCAAGATTAATAAAGAAAAAAAGAGAGAAGAATCAAATAGATGCAATAAAAAATGATAAAGGGGATATCACCACCGATCCCACAGAAATACAAACTACCATCAGAGAATATTACAAACACCTCTACACAAATAAACTAGAAAATCTAGAAGAAATGGATAAATTCCTCAACACATACACCCTCCCAAGACTAAACCAGGAAGAAGTTGAATCTCTGAATAGACCAATAACAGGAGCTGAAATTGTGGCAATAATCAATAGCTTACCAACCAAAAAAAGTCCAGGACCAGATGGGTTCACAGCCGAATTCTACCAGAGGTACAAGGAGGAGCTGGTACCATTCCTTCTGAAACTATTCCAATCAATAGAAAAAGAGGGAATCCTCCCTAACTCATTTTATGAGGCCAGCATCATCCTGATACCAAAGCCTGGCAGAGACACAACAAAAAAAGAGAATTTTAGACCAATATCCTTGATGAACATTGATGCAAAAATCCTCAATAAAATACTGGCAAACAGAATCCAGCAGCACATCAAAAAGCTTATCCACCATGATCAAGTGGGCTTCATCCCTGGGATGCAAGGCTGCTTCAATATACGCAAATCAATAAATGTAATCCAGCATATAAACAGAACCAAAGACAAAAACCACATGATTATCTCAATAGATGCAGAAAAGGCCTTTGACAAAATTCAACAACCCTTCATGCTAAAAACTCTCAATAAATTAGGTATTGATGGGACGTATCTCAAAATAATAAGAGCTATTTATGACAAACCCACAGCCAATATCATACTGAATGGGCAAAAACTGGAAGCATTCCCTTTGAAAACTGGCACAAGACAGGGATGCCCTCTCTCACCACTTCTATTCAACATAGTGTTGGAAGTTCTGGCCAGGGCAATTAGGCAAGAGAAGGAAATCAAGGGTATTCAATTAGGAAAAGAGGAAGTCAAATTGTCCCTGTTTGCAGATGACATGATAGTATATCTAGAAAACCCCATTGTATCAGCCCAAAATCTCCTTAAGCTGATAAGCAACTTCAGCAAAGTCTCAGGATACAAAATCAATGTACAAAAATCACAAGCATTCTTATACATCAATAACAGACAAACAGAGAGCCAAATCATGAGTGAACTCCCATTGACAATTGCCTCAAAGAGAATAAAATACCTAGGAATCCAACTTACAAGGGATGTGAAGGACCTCTTCAAGGAGAACTACAAACCACTGCTCAAGGAAATAAAAGAGGATACAAACAAATGGAAGAACATTCCATGCTCATGGGTAGGAAGAATCAATATCATGAAAATGGCCATCCTTCCCAAGGTAATTTACAGATTCAATGCCATCCCCATCAAGTTACCAATGACTTTCTTCACAGAATTGGAAAAAACTACTTTAAAGTTCATATGGAACCAAAAAAGAGCCCGCATCGCCAAGTCAATCCTAAGCCAAAAGAACAAAGCTGGAGGCATCACGCTACCTGACTTCAAACTATACTACAAGGCTACAGTAACCAAAACAGCATGGTACTGGTACCAAAACAGAGATATAGATCAATGGACCAGAACAGAGCCATCAGAAATAATGCCACATATCTACAACTATCTGATCTTTGACAAACCTGAGAAAAAGAAGAAATGGGGAAAGGATTCCCTATTTAATAAATGGTGCTGGGAAAACTGGCTAGCCATATGTAGAAAGCTGAAACTGGATCCCTTCCTTACACCTTATACAAAAATCTATTCAAGATGGATTAAAGACTTAAATGTTAGACCTAAAACCATAAAAACCCTAGAAGAAAACCTAGGCAATACCATTCAGGACATAGGCCTGGTCAAGGACTTCATGTCTAAAACACCAAAAGCAATGGCAACAAAAGCCAAAATTGACAAATGGGATCTAATTAAACTAAAGAGCTTCTGCACAGCAAAGGAAACTGCCATCAGAGTGAACAGGCAACCTACAAAATGGGAGAAAATTTTCGCAACCTACTCATCTGACAGAGAGCTAATATCCAGAATCTACAATGAACTCCAAAAAATTTACAAGAAAAAAACAAACAACCCCATCAAAAAGTGGGCAAAGGACATGAACAGACACTTCTCAAAAGAAGACATTTATGCAGCCAAAAAACACATGAAAAAATGCTTACCATCACTGGCCATCAGAGAAATGCAAATCAAAACCACAATGAGATACCATCTCACACCAGTTAGAATGGCAATCATTAAAAAGTCAAGAAAAAACAGGTGCTGGAGCGGATGTGGAGAAATAGGAACACTTTTACACTGTTGGTGGGACTGTAAACTAGTTCAACCATTGTGGAAGTCAGTTTGGCGATTCCTCAGGGATCTAGAACTAGAAATTCCATTTGACCCAGCCATCCCATTACTGGGTATATACCCAAAGGACTATAAATCATGCTGCTACAAAGACACACGCACACGTATGTTTATTGCAGCATTATTCACAATAGCAAAGACTTGGAACCAACCCAAATGTCCAACAATGATAGACTGGATTAAGAAAATGTGGCACATATACACCATGGAATACTATGTAGCCATAAAAAATGATGAGTTCGTGTCCTTTGTAGGGACATGGATGAAATTGGAAATCATCATTCTCAGTAAACTATCGCAAGAACAAAAAACCAAACACCGCATATTCTCACTCATAGGTGGGAATTGAACAATGAGAACACATGGACACAGGAAGGGGAACATCACACTTTGGGGACTGTTGTGGGGTGGGGGGAGGGGAGAGGGATAGCATTGGGAGATATACCTAATGCTAGATGACGAGTTGGTGGGTGCAGCGCACCAGCATGGCACATGTATACATATGTAACTTACCTGCACTTTGCGCATATGTACCATATAGCCTAAAGTATAATAATAATAATGATAAAAAAAAAAAAGAACATGGAAATTGCAAAACATCATTAGTCATTCATTATCATCATTGCATTTGTAAAAATCTAAATCAAAACCACAAATCAAAAACAACCAGCTCACACTCACTAGGATGGCTATAATTTGAAAAAAAAGGAAAGTTACAAGTGTTGGTGAGAATGTTAAGAAACTGGAACAATTACACTTTGCTGTGGATGGAGAATGTAAAGTGGGGCAGTCTCTATGGGAAACAGTGTGGCAGTTTCTCAGAAAGTGTTTAAAGAGTTACCATGTAGTCCAGAAATTTCATCACTAGGTATATGCCCAAAATAATTGAAAACATATGTCTACAAAACACTTGAAATACAAAACACTACAAAATACATGAAAATTTATAACAGCATTTTTATAATAGCCATAAAGTGAGAATAATCCAAACGCCTATGAAGTGATAAATAGATCAGCAAAATGTGGTACATCCATGGAATGAAATATTATTCAGCTATAAAAAAAGTGCTAAGAATGCCATGCTAAGACATGGACGAACCTTAAAAATACCATGCTATGTGAAGGAAGTCAGACACTTAAAGGCCACATATCGTATGATTTCATTTACATGGAATGTCCCTAATAAGCAAATTCATAGAAACAGCAAGTAGATTAGCATTTCCTATGAGCCGGAAGGAGGGTCAGAAATGCCTGCTAATGGATATTAGGGATTTTTTTTAGGAGGCTATGAAAATTTCTGAACTTACAGAGTGGTGATGATTGCACAACTCTGAATACACAAAAAATATCAAAGGTTTTATTTTGTAAGGTGAACTTTATGGCATGTGGATTATATCTCAATAAAGCTTTTAAGAAACAATAGACAAACAAAAAGAACACCAATATCAATGACAAGAAGAATTATTTCTTACCCCCAACTTTTCTCAGTCCAGGCATTATTCTTTTTTGTTTAGCTCTATTGCAATATAATTGATATACACAAAATTGCACATATTTAATATACACATTTTGATAAGTTTGAACATCTGTATAGACCCACGATACCACCACCACAATCATACTAATCATATCTGTCAGCTCCAAAAATTTCCTCGTGTTCTTTCTTGTTCTTTCTGTACTAAGAACATTTCAAATGAGATGTATTCTTTTAACATACGTTAAAATGTACAACACCATATTGTTAACTATAGGCACCATGTTGTACAGAAAAATCTTAGAATTATTCATCTTGCATAACTGAAACTTTACATCCAATGAGCAAAAATTCCCCATGTCCTTCTTACCCCAGCCTCTGGCAGCTAATATGCATTTTCCTGCTTCTATGAATCTGACTATTTTAGATACATTATGTAAGTGGAATCATGCAATGTTTGTCCTGCAACTCATTTATTTCATTTAGCCTAATATTCTCTATGTTCATTCATGTTGTCACAAATGGTAGTGTTTCCTTTATTAAGGGTAAACACTATGCCATTTTATGCTTATACTGTATTTTTAAAATCCATTCATCTGCTGGTGGGTATTTAGTTGTTTCTATATCTTGGATATTGCAAATAATGCTGTAGTGTACATGGAAGTACCGATATTTCTTTAGGATCCTGATTTCAGATCTTTTGAATATATACCCAGAAGTGAGATTGCTCATGAAGGAAAGAAAAGAAAAGAAAAAATAAACCTTAAGAATAAACTTAAGTAATGATATGAAAACTATAGATTTCACTGAAAATTATAAAACATGGATGATAAAATTTAAAGATTTAATATTGTTAAAATGTCCTCATTACCCAAAGCAATCTACACATTCAGTGAAACGCCTATCAAAATTCCAATAACATTTTTCACAGAAATAAAAAAAAAAACACCTAAAATTTAAATGGAACAACAACAAAAAAAACCTACATACCAACATGATCTTAAGAAGAATAAAGTTGGAGGCATTACACTTCCTGCTTTCAAAATATTACAAAGCTATGATAATTAAAACAGCATGGTACGGACATAAAGACAGACATATAGACCTATGAGACAGCATACAGAACCAGAAATAAACTCTCACATACATTGTCAGTTGATCTTTGAGAAGCATTCCAAGAACACACAGTTGAGAAAAAATATTTTCTTCAGCAACTGGTATTGAAAAAATGAAACATCCACATGCAAAAGAATAAAAGTAGACAGTTATCTTACACCATACACAAAAATAAAATAATGATATAAACATAAGACCTAAAACTATAAAACCACAAAACTCCTAGGGGGAAAAAGAAGAATCTCAGGGGAAAAAGCTTCTTGACATTGGCCTTGGTAATGATTTTTGGATATGACATTAAAAACACAGGGGCAAAAAAGCAAAAAATTACAAGAAGGACTACATCAAACTAAAGATCTTGTGCACAGCAAAAGAAACAATCAATGGAGTAAAAAGACAACCTATGAAATGGGAGAAAATATTTTCAAACCATTCATCTGATAAGGAGTTAATATCCAAAATACAAAAAAAATCGCCTACTTCTCCATAGCAAAACAAAACAAAACAAAATACAAGTAACCCAATTTTTAGAAAGGACAAAAGACTTCAATAAGCATTTCTGGAAAGAAGAAAGACAAATGGCCACCTGATTTAGGTTTAAGAAAAGGTGTTAATCATCAGGGAAATGCACATTAAAGCCACAGAATTATCACCTCATGCCTTATCTGTTAGGATAGATATCATCCACACCCACACCTACCTATGAAGAAAAAAGTGTTGGCAAGTATGTGAAGAAATTAGAACTCTTGTACGCTGCTGGTGACAATGAAGAATGATGCAGCTATTATGGAAAACTCTATGAGGGCTCCTCAAAAATTAAAAAAAAAAATAAAACTATCAGCGTCACTCTTAGGAAATAGATTTCCTGGTGATTTTTATGCATCCACATATTTCCTTAGCTATAACATGAAAATACATTTGTTATTTTTCACTCCGATTGTTTTTCAGTATGGTATTCTTTTCCTAAATGATATCTCCCAAAGATATTTTCCTTTCTTTAAATTTAGATCACCTTCTCTGTAATTCTGGGGCCTATTAAGAGCTTGGCAGATAATCAATATTTTGCAAATGTTGAACCAAATGAAAGCAATGTACTTTAGCCTCAGCCTGTGTTAACTCATTGATGACTTTGGATGGGTTAGTTATATCATCCTGCTCAGCCTTGGTTTTCACATCTTCAAAATGTGGATAATAATAAATCTTTTTCACAGTTTTACTGTTTAGATGAAATGAGATCCTAACTGAGGACCTCTATTCTGAATTTTATTTTTTATTCACTTGTATCTCTAAAATATATTCAAATATCAATATCAATGTGGATAAACCACATTGCTAATTCTTTCTTTTCCATTATTATGCTTAATTATTTTTACAAACACATATTGTGCTAATGATATGCTAGATTTAAGTAATTTATACATTTTAACAAACTGCATCTGCCTAATTACCCTACGAATTGGGTTCTATTATACCTATTTTATAGATGAGTACATTGAGGCACAGATAAGCTGCCTAGGTTCATGTCATGATTCACAGAGTTTGGATTTAAATCCATTCGCGGTGGTTTAATCACTCCACCATTCTGTCTCTTGGCTGGAAGAAACATATATTCTCAGGATATCTAGCAAATATTTTTGTAAAATGTTAAAATACAAGAAACAAAGTTGGTGTATGTATATTTTAATATATACTCAAAATTTCTGTCCCCAAAATGTTGCCCAGCCCTACATAGACTACTGGAGGTCCAGAGCTGTGCTTCTCAACCTGTAATATGTATATAAATCACCAAGGGTCTTGTTAAAATGAAGACACTTTTTCACTTGGTTTGGAGCGGCCCAAATGTCTGCATTTTTAATAAGTTCTCAGCTGCTGTTGATATCATTGGTGGATGGGTAAGACTGTCGGCAACAAGGTTACAAACCCCTGGAGGCTATAGACAGGAAGTGTAGTGATAGTGATGGAGTTTTAGGATGATTTTTCAGGAAAAGATGAGGCTGGAGAAATCTGAACACCTTCAGATATCTTTTTCTGTCTTAAGTTCTCTTCGCATTTTCTTGCAGTATAATTACTTTAAGCCTTTCACGTTTTATTTTATATAATACAGAAAAATCAAATTCTTATCTATGTCCAAATTAATTACCACAATTAGTTTGCAGATATCTTACAGTCAGAATATGAATTATATACCTGACTATCACACAGGACAAAGCAAATTCTAATATCCATGGTAAGAAAGCAATCACCTTCAGACAGAATGGAGGGCTGAGATTCAGAGTTATTTGGATTCTGCTAAGATGGTAGCAGAAGAAACAGAGGACATAAGGTATGCAAAAGACCCTGGAAAAGAAGTGAAAATTCAGTTTGGGAATAGTGTGTATGGGGTGGTGAAGGGATCTGGCCAAGATCATTTTAGGCAGTTCCAGGACCCACTTAATGCTCCAAGTATGCCACTTTCTGACAGCAAACAGCTGCTTGAGAAGGGATACCCTCAGGAGTGAAGCTGATAGCAGAAGAGGAACATCTGGAAGAGAGACTCAGGGGTGAGATGCCTCCCTTGTGGCACCTCAGCCTATGTTTCAGAAAATGCAGTGCTCACAGAACTTTTACTGCTTCCAAAAGCACATGACTCCTAATTATGGAATCAGGAGCATTTGTAGTTAGTTTACAACCTTGATTACCTCGTTTGTCATAAAGTTTTGGCAATGTTTCTCTCATGATTTATATACACCAGGCAGGGGAGAAGGAATGGGAAGCAAGGGAGAAAGACACAGTCCCAAACATCAACGTACTCATTGTTCAGAGAGAATAATAGAAAATTGTAATTAAAGAGGATTATTTCTATAACAGAGGTACTTTCAGGCACAAAGGGAAAGCATGTTGCGAGAGTCATTCTGCCTGAATAAATTGACAAAAGGGACAGTTTGTAGATTATGTGACCCAGGGAGCAACAAGGAGTCTGCTTCTCCAGATCTTTCCCAATAGCCTGATTTTTTTTTTTAAAGCATCTGCTTTAGATCTGTAGATGGAAAAGGTGATGTCAGTAGCAAGGACAGCCTCTGTTAAAATCCCGGCCTACTTAGGGTGCAATGCCAACAGTCCTTGGCCTAATCTTATTTAGAATAGCACATTAATGACTTTGCAAGGAACAGAGATTTTATTGAACTTGACAATGCTGTTTCATTAATTAACACAACATTCCACCAACACTCATGCATTCGTTCCTTTACCAATTCAAAAACATTTATTAAAGAATTTCTCAAGTATACCAACCTATCATCAAGCTTCTTCACATGTTTGAAACTCATTTCATGTTAAAGCCTGTCATTACATGCCTATATTTAGCTATTTATTTGAAGATGATGAAATGCTTAAGACAAATAATTTCATAAACTGATAACATTCAAACCTTTCCTGTTAAATGATAAAAGTCAAATGCCTTTGTTCAAAACATCATAAAAAAATCATACTGGGCTATAGCCAATCTTAGAGGCTGTAAAAAAACAAAACTCCATAGAAGGAGAATGACTTAGTAAAGGTCACACTGCTAATTGACAGCTGTGACATTTAGAATTTAAGTTTGGCTCCAGTGAGTTTCTTTTTGAGAAAATGGATTTTTGGAGAAATCAAGCAAATAACCTGACAAGGTAGAGATTTCACTGATGGTAGGGAGAAAGCTTCAGAAAGACTGGGAGAAGCTGAGAGAAACAGCAGAGAAAGGAAGGAATGATGGTATATGTGATGTGTCCATTAGAGTTTATTTTAAAGGAATCCTCAGTCTCTCAGTGAGGTGGCAGAGCACCATGCATTGAAGGACAGATGATGGCATTGCTTGGCTTTGGATCCCAGTTCATTCTGCTACTGGTGATGTGACCTTCACCTATGTATTGAAACTCTGTGTCTTAGATACTCCATCTGAAAAGTGCAGGAAAATAATACACTGTCTCACAAATTACTGTGAAGATTAAATTATGTTCACACAGTTTAGAGGAAGTGGATAGCCTACTGTAATCTCCAAGTTGTGTTAATTCTTATTAATTATGGCACTGGCCTCCAGGAGGACTGTGTTTGTCCTGAATTTGCTGCTCCTATGGAGAATTAGAATCGTTGAGTAGGAAAGCTTGAATCATGAAGACCTTGGGGACTTACTGTTCAACATGTAAATTTTGAGTTCCAAGGTGAGGGATGGAGTTGTAAAGTACATATTCTTCTGTGTCACTAGAAAATCAATCACATTGAAGCGAGTGGATACAGCAGTGCAATCCGGAGATAAAAGGAGAAACATTTAAAAGCATGTGTAGTACAAATGGATGAATGGTTAAAACACAATGTATTCATTTTCTATGGCACAACAATGAAACCCTAAAACATCAGATATGTTAATGATCATCATAAGTATATTAGAGATCATTTAGTCCAGCAGGAACATTTTACAGATATGGATCCTGATATTTCCGAAAGTAATTTTTATCAAGATCACATATTACCACATAGAATAACTGGAAGACAATTCACAGGTTCTTGACTTTCAGTCTAGTAAACCCAGGCAAGTAGAGCTAGTCCTAACCAAATTAGCATGGGCAGCATTAGCATCTTTTACATGTGAATTCCCTATTTCTTTGGTATTTCCACCCTGACACACAGTCTGAATTTCTGTTTTGTAGAATGGACCAAAACAGAAAGTATCAGAAGCTAGTGACTAGGCAGTGTAGGGGAGGCAAAAATTTAGCTCTATCCTCTTAGCGTCTCTAGCCGAGCCTAGGGATTAAATAGACGTATAATAGATTATCAAAGGAAAAGCATACACATATGTTTAACATGACTTGGGGCCCTCATGGGAAAATGAAGACCCAAAGAATTAACCAAACCTAAGTACTTTTATGTCAGGTTGAACAAAAAGAGGCAATTATAGAAAAGTAACTAAATTATGTTGTAATATATAAAGATGGTAAGAAATTATTTTAACAAAGTCTGTACAGAATTGTCTTAGTTATGACTCCTCTTTGAAAAATGTTTTATTTTCCCTAATTTAGGGAGGACATCTTTCACATGGGAGCTTTTCTCTGCTGCTTTTAGGAAGAAAAAGGAGATTAGAATGTTCTTCCTACATCTGCTGTTTTTCAAGTAAATTTAGCTCAAAATAATCCTAAACCAAAGTGGCATATGTGAAGTGACATATTCTGCTACTCTTCATCAGTATCCAGGGGCAGGAAAAGAGCCAGGAGTTCCAGGAGTTAAGCCTTCCACATGGAGTAGCAAGACCATCAAGCAAACAGGTTATCAGCACAGCCACTGCAACCGAACATGAGTGAGCGAAGTACAGTCTTCAAAAAAAGTACTTCAAAATTATATTGTGGAGGTCTAAACAGAAACACAGCATCAGAAGAATGTATTGAACTATGAATAAACAGCAAGGGCATTACCTCTTCCTAGAACAGTAAAATTTTATGAAGTTTTAGGAACAAGAATTAAAACAAGAACCCAGTTACAGTTACCAGAACCAGGCCATAGGGTCATAGTAGTACTAGCTAACAGACTGACTTAATGTTGAGCCTCAGAGACAGCCTTAGGCCCGTCACATTTCTGCTGATTTTAGGAGTAAGTTGCCAAACTTAGGAAATACACAAACTTGCAGTAGGGCTAAGAGTCCTCAGCAATGTCAGTTTGAATGTGTGTGAGAAAAAAAGTCATGAGAATCATTAAAGGTGTCTGGCTTCTCTGGTTATATGTCCTATGTGCTTATAATCTCGAGTGCAAGTTAGACCAGTGGTTCGTAAACTGAATTGCATTAACACTAGAGTTACTCAGAGATGCTCCTGGCTTCTAAGGGAAAGGCAAAAGGGTCAAAGAGTTGGGGATCCCATTTCTCATTCTCCCATTTTTTTAAGTCACCTAGGCTGGAGTGCAGTGGCATGATCACAGCTCACTGCAGTCCTTGGACCCAAAAGATCCTTCTGCGTCAGCCTCCTGAATAGCTGGGATTATACGAGCATGACACCACATCCAGCATTTTTTTTTTTTAATTATGGGGTCAGCTGTGTTGCACAGGCTGGTTTCATAAAATTTTCCCACCACAGCCTCTCAAAATACTGCAATTAGAGATTTGAGCTACCAAACTCAGACTCAGTCTTCTTTTATATATTTCATATGTAGGACTTGATATAAATTTTATTTAAGGAAAAATAATGCTACCAAACTCTGCTCCAAAGGTCCTAGATCTGATACACAACTTTAGAAAAGTTTCAGGATACAAAATCAATCTACAAAAATCAACAAAATTTCCATACACCAACAACTTCCAAGCAGACACCCAAATCAAGAATGCAACCCATTCACAACAGCAACAGAAAGAATAAAATACCTTTGAGTATGGCTATCAGGGAGGTGAAAGATCTCTACAGTGAGAATTAAAAAAACACTGCTCCAATAAATCAGAGATGACACAAAGAAATGGAAAAACATTACATGCTCATGGATAAGAAGAATCAATATGGTTAAAATGGCCATACTGCCCAAAGCAACTTACAGGTTCAATGGTATTCCTATCAAACTACCAATGACATTCTTCACAGAATTAGAAAATAGCTATTTAAAAATGCACATAGAACCAAAAAAGAGCCTGAATAGCCAAGGGAAATCTAAGCAAAAAGAACAAAGCAGGAAGCATAGTATTATCTGACTTCAAACTATGTTACAAAGGTACAGTAACCAAAACAGCTTGATACAGGTATAGAAACAGACACATAGGCCAATGGAATACAATAAATAAATAGCCCAGAAATAATGCAACACACCTACAGCCATCTGATCTTCAACAAAGCAAACAAAACAAGTAATGGGAACAGTACACCCTATTCAACAAATGGTGCTGGGATAACTGGCTAGCCATGTGCAGAAGATTGAAACTGCACCCCTTTCTTAAACCAGATGCAAAAATCAACTCAGGATGGATTAAAGACTTAAATGTAAAACTGAAAACTATAAAAACCCTGGAAGATAACCAAGGCAATATTATTCTGGACATTACAGTGGACAAAGACTTCATGACAAAGCTGGCAAAAGCAATTGCAATAAAAGCAAAAATTGACAAATGTGATCTAATTAAACTAAAGAGCTCTGCACAGCAAAAGAAACTACCAACAGGGGAAACAGACAACCTACTGAATGGGAGAAAATTCTCGCTAACTATGCATCTGACAAAGGTCTAATATCCAAGATCTGTAGGAAACTTTAATTTATAAGGAAAAAACAAACAACTCCATTAAAAAGTGGGCAAAAGATATGGACAATTTTCAGAAGAATATATACATGTTGCTGACAATTATGAATAAAAGCTTAACATTACTTATTATTAGAGAAATGTAAATCAAAACCACAATGAGATATCATCTCACAATAGTCAGAATGGCTACTATTAAAAAGTCAAAAAATAGCAGATGCTGACAGGTTGCAGAAAAAAAGGAATGCTTATATGCTGTTCATGGGAGTGTAAATCATTTCAACCATTGTGGAAGACAGTGTGGTGATTCCTCAAAGACCAACACAACAGAAATATAATTCAATCAAGCAATTCCATTACTGGGTATATACCCAAAGGAATATAAATCATTCTATCATAAAGACACATGCACACATATGTTCACTGCAGCACTATTCACAATAGCAAAGACATGGAGTCAATCTAAATGTTCATCAGTGGTAGACTCAATAAAAATGTGGTGCATAAACACCATGGAATACTATGCAGCCATGGAAAAGAATGAGGTCATGTCCTTTGCAGAAACATGGATGAAGGTGGAGGCGACTATTCTTAGCAAGCTAATGCAGGAACAGAAAATCAAATATTGCATGTTCTCACATTTCTCAAATAACTTAAAACAGAATTACTATTCAACCCAGTAATCCCATTACTGGGTATATATCCAAAGGAATAGAAATCTTTCTGTCATAAAGACACATGCACAACTATGTTCATCACAGCACTATTCACAATAGGAAAGACATATAATCACCTAAATGCCCATTAACTGTAGACTGGATAAAGAAAATATGGGACACTATGAAATACTACACAGCCATAAAAACAAATGAGATCATGTCCTTTGCAGGAACATGGATTGAGCTGGAGGCCATTATCCTAAGTGAACTAATGCAGGAAGAGAAAACCAAATACCACATGTTCTTCCTTATAAGTGGGAACTAAACATTGAGTACACAAGAACACAAAGAAGGGAACAATGGATATCAGGGTCTACTTGAAGGTGGAGGATAGGAGGAGAAAGAAGATTGAAAAACTACCTCTCACATACTATGCTTATTACCTGGGTGATGAAATAATCTGTATACCAAACCCTCATGACATGCAATTTACCTACATAACAAACCAACACACATGCCTCTGAACCTAAAATAAAAGTTAAAAAGTTATAAAAATAAAGTTGAAAAACCACTATTGAATATCATGCTCTCTCTCTCTCTTTTCATATCTTTCCTGTCCTGATTCCCATTCTTTCAAGTTCAAGTACTTGTGAATATTATTAACTTCATTGAACTCAGATATTTACATGCAATAATAGCTTTATTCATTCATTTCTTTATCTGTTATCTATCTATTCATTCTCTTAGCAAACACTGAGAGGATATAAAGCACATAAAATATGAAGCACAATCCTGTGTGGTGACAGACATCCAAACAAACAAAAGAGTATTGTCAATAAAGTACAGATATAGATTTCTGACATACAGTGTGGAGAAACAAGCTCTGCTGGGGGTGTGGTGGTGGGGGTGGGGGTGGGGGTGGGGGAGGGTGACAGTTAGGGGCCTCCTGGAGTACATAACATGGATTTTTAAAAGGTTGTTTGTCTCAATCACACAATGAGAAGTAACTTATAGTCTAAGAGAGCAACATGTTCAAGGACACATTGAATTTTTTAAAAAAATCAATAGACCACTTCTGCTAGTTACCACATTAACATTGCAACAGGCTCCTCCTGACTCAAAGTTAACTTTTGAGAGCCTTTGTGGAAAGTTGCTAGAAGCCTGTCTTTGGTGTGGCTCTCACGACCAGCTAGCCCTGGACAGTATAAAATCCTGGCTTTCTTGTACCAAAAAAGTTTTTTGTGATTTTTTAAAAATCATGGGAACTATCACCTAATGCAATTGTTAAAAAATAATTTGTCAGTAAACTACCAGCCCAAGTGAATATGAGTCTTCAGGAAAAAGACCTGACAATGTGACCCTTTAACAACAGAATATGGTTGTTATTATTATCTTATTTGATGTGATGCTTTGCCATTGGTATGAACACATGCCCAACTTCAGAGGGTCTGATTTTGACAGCAATATCCTTGAGTTCCAGTCTCAGAGGGGGCTGATCTAGCAGGCAAGTGAGAATCCCTTATCATTCAGAGTTGGAGATGTTAGGATATTTTAATCTTTCCAAAAATATCAGGAGCGTTCATTAAAAGCTTGATGGGATCAATTCATTTATAGACAAAATAAAGACTTGAGAAACTTTGCAGTAGAAACTTCCAGGAGAAAGAACAGAACAGACTGTATTAAGAGAAAAGCTGGTTTTAAGAAACAAAAACACAGAGCTATTTTGTGCCTTGAGATACCATCCTGTCACAAACAAGGGAAGCAATCCCAAATTGGCGTACCTGTCCTCTCTCCTTCTCTTTCCCTCAGGAGCCTACCTAACATTCGTAAGAGAAGTCCGGGCATGGGCCTCACTTTCACATCTGCACAGCGGTTCTGGACACTGATGGACCTCATGAACAAAGGGCTCTCAGCGGAAGAACACGATATGTCAGTGTTGACAGCCATAGAGAAAGCACACACCTGTGATGTGTGACTCAGAGGCTTTAGGGGTAGGCTGTTTTCTGAGTGTTGCTTTGTTTTTGTGGTCTGTATTTTTTTTCTTATTATTTCCCTGTAGACTAAATCATATTCATGATATTTGCAACGCCTTTTTGGTCTGTGACTGCTTAACTCAGATAATTAAACTAAGTGGAGAGTTCCAATGGGATCCATTTCATGGAGTCAGGTCTTTGTGAAGTGGGCTTTGATGCATTATACTATTCCCTGGTTCTTGTCCCCTAAATGCTATTACATAGTAAAGAAGGTGACTGGTCTAGGTGAAAACAAAATTAAAAATCAAAAGAAGGCCGAGCGTAGTGGCTCATGCCTGTAATCCCAGCACTTTGGGAGGCGAAGTAGGCAGATCACTTGAGGTCAGGAGTTCGAGACCAGCCTGGCCAACATGGTGAAACTCCATCTTGACTAAAAATACAAAAATTAGCTAGGCATGGTGGTAGGCATCTGTAATCTCACCTACTTGGGAGGCTGAGGCAGGAGAATTGCTTGAACCTGGGAGGTGGAAGTTGTAGTGAGCTGAGATCACGCCATTGCACTCCAGCCTGGGCAATAAGAGTGAGACTCTATCTCAAAACAACAACCAAAAAAATCAAAACAGAAGCATCACAACTACCAGAAGACATACACTAAAATAGTTCCTTCTTTCCTTCCTTCCTTCCTTCTTTTCCTTTCTTCCTTCTTTCTCTTTCCTTCTTTTGTAAACAAATTAGTTTATGAGTGACATTATCTGTGGTAACAGAAATGCAGTGAATATCCTTAGCCCACCTGGTACTGTAAAGAGTACCAGGGTATATCTAGATTTATAACTGGGTAGACATATAAATCTAGGTATATTCTAAATTGTCCCATGATTTTCCCTCAGTGAATGGAAGTCAATGAAAAGTTCATCATTGACCATGACACCACCAGAAATCATATTTTGATTTTATCCTCAAAAATTCAGTCAGATTACAGGAAGAGAAAAAAAACAACAACAAAGGGAAAACTTGAAAGAAGGCCTACAATGAAACTAACAAATATAAACAAGTAACAACATTGGATTGGACTTCAAAATAACGTCAGACTTGTTACTACTGATATCAATCTTGCAGAATGGGTGCAATGCCTTGTGAAAGGAACATATCTTGGGCCCCCCAGATCACTAACCTAAAAGGAAAATTCAAGCTGGAAACTCCTCAGGGCAAACCTGCCTCCCATTCTATTCAATTATTTTCCTGTTCACTGAGATAGATGCATATTCTGATTGTCTCCTTTGGAAAGGCTTATCAGAAACTCAAAAGAATGCAACCATTTGTCTCTCACCTACTGGTGACCCGGTGACCCGGAAGCCCCTTCCCTGCTTTGAGTTGTCTCCGCCCTTCTGGACTGAACTAATGTACTTCTTACATATATTGATTGATGTCTCATGTCTCCTTAAAATGTGTAAAACCAAGCTGTGTCCTGACTACCTTGGGCACATGTCATCAGGACTTCCTGAGGTAGTGTCACGGGCACGCATCCTTAAGCTTGGCAAAATAAAATTTCTAAATTAACTAAGACCAGTCTCAGATTGTCTGGGATTATAGCCTTCAACATTCTGGGAGAAAATTATTTTGAAGCCTTATTTTTATATCCAGTTAAACAATAAAACATGAGGAGAAAGATAATAGTAAATATGCAAATACTGAAACAAAAACAAACCAAACCTTGAAAGTTTTATCTGACCAATGTAGGAAGCTAGGACATGGTCCTTCAAAATCAAGGAAATAACCCAAGAACAAAGAACTCATGTGATCTACAAAACAATGAGCCAAATGCAGAAGTAAAGTGCGCTGAATTTGCAGGTCCTCAGCAACACAGAGACCTGGAGGGCAATCTGTCCACATTGGTGCTGGAGGGCTAGGGCTCTATGAACAAACAACAGTGACAAAAAGGAGACAGTTAACCATCTTATGTGTTTACATTTATGGATAGTTTATTTAAGCTGCTGTCCTATATTTTGGGATACAGGAATTCTATAAATAAAATAAGTGGCAAATATTAATTGCATGTGAAAAAATTAACAAGGAAAAAATGTAAGCCTAGTTCATAACATGAGTCAGCAGGGAACACTAGTTCACACTCATGGTAATATAAAACATTGATTTAATCATATGTAAGCAATTTATTCAAGGATGGAAAGAAGAAATGCACTTACAGAATGCAGTATGTATGTGTGTTTGCCTGTGTGTGTGTGTGTGTTATTTTGGGGATAAAATGAAGTTAGATTTAGTATGGACATTGGAAGGGAATGGCCATGCTTCATTCTAAAGTTTAATGTTGTAAATTATACAGTACAACTTCTACTTCGATTGAAACATAAAGTAAGGCTGAGCACAGTGGCTCAGGCCTATAATCCCAGCACTTTGAGAGGCAGAGGCAGGCAGATCACTTGAGGTCAGGAGTTCAAGACCAGCCTGGGCAACATGGTGAAACTCTTGTGTCTACTAAAACTACAAAAATTAGCCGGGCGTGGTGGTGCATGCCTATAATCCCAGCTACTTAGGCGGCTGAGGCACAAGAATCACTTGAACCCAGGAGGCAGAGGTTGCAGTGAGCAGAGATCTTGCCACTGCACTCCAGCCTGGGCAACAGAGAGACACTCAGTCTCAAAAAACAAAACAAAACAAAACAAAACAAAATCAGAAACATAAAGTAATACACAGGTCATTTTTTTCAGAAGCTGTTGATTCAGACCATTGTGTTCTAGAGTTGATGTTTTGAAGGAGTGACATGCTATCTCTCATAATGCTTAATGTTACTAAAAAAAAATCCGGGAGAACTTGTGGAAATAGGCAGAGCTGGAAGAACTAAAGGAAAGAGAATGGGGATTGCTACCTCTCTCTTCATAATCAGCCTGTGTGTCATTCTAACATGCATGCTGCAAATTGCTTATTACAAATTCTGAGGTATGGATGCAACTCAGCTGGGTCTTTTTTCTTCTCTTCCCCATCCCTTTCTCTCTCCCGTGCTGCCCAATAATCTACAATTTTGAAAGTGACTTTTGCAAAACTGCTCATCTATCCCCTTTTAAAAATCTAAGGTGTGCTATATAATAATTTGTTTATTTTCTGTGAAAGGAGTTGGGTACTGCTCAGAGCAAATCTGCCTCCCATTCTATTCAAAGTCATCCCTTTGGTCACAGAGATAGATGCATATCTGATTGCCTCCTTTAGAAAGACTTAGCAGAAACTCAAAAGAATGCAACCATCTTCTTTCACCTCCCTGTGACCTGGAAGCCACCAGTCAGGGGTCCTTGCTTTGAGTTTGTCGCTGCCTTTCTGGACAGAGCTAATGTACTTCTTACATACATTGATTGATGTCTTGAGTCTCCCTAAAATGTGTAAAACCAAGCTGTGCCCTGACCACCTTGGGCACATGTCATCAGAACTTCCTGAGGCTGTGTCACGGGCGTTGTCTTCAACCTTGGCCAAACAAACTTTCTAAATCAACTGAGACATGTCTCAAAATTTTGGGGTTCAGATTCCTATATCACTTACTCTTATGTATTATGAGTAGGCTGGTTACTTTTATTAAAAAAAAATTATGAAACATTTTGTCAGGGTTCTGTTGATTGGGATTTTGAGTTAAATGAGCTTTGTGCTTCATAGTGAACAGTTTTCCTCCTGGAGAAGAAATTGTGCTGGCAGAATTAGGATAAGCCAGTGTTTCAGGTTATTTCTGCCCTCCAGTTTGGCCTTTCAAATTGCATTTTTTTTTCCTGAGAAATGATAATGTTAAAAATTTGGCCAGGTGTCTTTTTTGAATGTTAAAGACCAGACAGACCAAGCTCTGATTTGCCAATCAGTTACTGGAGACTAATTTCAGGGTTTTATTTCAGATATCTAGCTTTACCAGCTTCACTGATTCACTAGCTTTATATTTGTTGCATATGTCACTAAGTAACAACTTATCTAATTTGTTAGGGACATGTGTGACCCTCACTGTCTTTAACTCAGTTTCAGCTATACAAATTTGTAAGGATTCAATATATTGATGGATTAATGTCTGGTACACAATCTGTTGTGAGAAAATGTGATGAATAACCCCGTTTGTAAATGAGATTCTGTAGCGAATGTTTGGCCTACTTAGGAGAGCAAATATATCTAATGGGTTTCGTATATTAGCTATCTCTATGCTGATTGATTCTGCTTCTGATATGGCCAATAGATACATTAAAAGGGTTGCTCCTTGAAAACCGGTCCTAAGCAATATATTCTGATTACCAAGTGATTTTGAAAGTAAAGTTTTCTTTTATCTACAACAGCTTACTTGCCTTTAGCTAGAAATAATCTCTTCTTTTTTTAGCTATTAATTTATTTAGGTATTTATCCAACATGAATTTATTCAGTATTGGTTTCAAAGATGAATGAGACATGCCCTGTTCTCAAAGCTTGTATAGTTCATTAGAAAACAGATATGTAAAGGATTGGGGCAAATTTATTATTTTATAAGTGCAATTGTTCTGTTTACTTAAGGTATGGATGGCTCAAAGGGACAAAAATGCTAAGATTTTCTCCTAAGGGGACAGATGACATAGCGGGTTCCAAATGGAGAGAATGATGCCCACATAACTCAAAGAAACATATTTCTTATGGGAAAAGTAATCTGTAGCTCTGCACCATGAGAGAAGGCTAGAGATATAGCTGTATGCCATGAGAAAAGAGTTCTTATAATAAACTCTAGGACCTGAAAGTGTAGACAGAATGAGATGCCAGTAGAGATCTGTTTATGGTCATAAACAAATGAATAATGTGAATAGAATTTCAATCAGAAGGCTGTGCAGAGTGGTTATAAACTTGGAGACAGGGCTTTAGTTAAGGTACCACGTAAATCAAATAAGAAAAAAAGTGGACCAGACATTCCTGCCATCAATGTCAACGAGTTTCAATTTCTCCACATTTTCATCAATACTTATTATTTTCCATTGTTTTTGATTAGGTATGAAGTAGGTGTGAAGTGATGTGACATGATATTTTATGTAACTGTTATATATATCTTTTACTCAATATGTCCTACATTACCAAACATACAGCAGATTATATATATGTATATGTATTATATATATAAAAATACAAATGTGTAACTGTCATTAACTCAATTTGAGCTACACAAATATTTTAAATTTATAAAACTACATATGTATGATATATACACACATACACACACACACTTATATATAATATGTCATTTGATTATAATTCAAATCAGGACGAATCCTTATAGAAAAGTTTTCTTTAGGTGTATATTTACAGAAATTTGGAATATTTTTATAGCCAACATAAAATATTGTGGATGTACACTGACAAATTGTGGATATTCCTAAAAGGGAATGCTAACAGCAACGAGAATAAGCTAGCTACTGCTACTCGAGAAAAGAATGGATGAAAGTCACAAAGATAATGCTCAAAAAAAGAAGTTGCACACAAAAGACTACATATAATATAATACCATTTATATTTTAAAAACACACAAAAATATATGATGTTGGTAGTCAGCATAGATGTTTTAGCCTTGGATAACTAATGCCTGCAAGGAGATATGAGGAGGGTCTAGTCATATTCTGTTTCTTGTTGTAGGTGCCTGTTACACGTGTGTGTTCACTTCACCAAAATTCCTCAAGCTGTAAACTTATAATTTTTATACTTTTCTTCATAGGGTTTTTGCAATTAGTAAAAGAAGGAAAGGAAACAAAAACATAAGAGTTTTCTATTTGATAAAAGTTTTCACAGATTTTTTCTGAAGCTGAATTACACAGGTTTAAATCTTGGCCCAGTCCAGAAACAGCCATGAGACATGGATTATCACATGTCAAATATTAGTGCCTCAGTTGCCATAACTGTAAGACTGGAGGATACATATTTCCATGAAGGGTTTTTTAATGACTAAAATATATAATATGTATATTTTTCTGCCACATAATAAACACTTAGTAAGTATTGCCGCTCTTTCTCTCCATCCATCATATGTGTGGTATCACAAAGCTGAAGTTATTTTCAGCAGTTAACATGATGAAATTTTAATATCATCTTGCAACTATTTAGGATATTTATAATTAGCCTATTTAAGAGTAAATTAAAATAATCAGCCTTTCTTTTAATTTTCTCATTTTAGAATAGCTAAAAAAGTAAATATAAATTTTTATTTGAGATATTTGTGTGGTTCCATAAGTTATCATAAATTATAACTTAGAGAAAGAAGAAAGATTCCTGAGCAGATTTTCTTCAGCCATAGGTCATGGATTTTCTCATTTTAGGGCATAAAATAATTTTTTAGCTCATTGTATATTCAGGTTTTTAAATCATACTCCACCAACCCTGAGGTTCTGAATAATAAGTCATGATTTCTGTCTTAGAAGTTTGCATTTTCAAAATTGTTAGGTGACTGTAATAGTTACTTTATGGACCATATTTTAAGAAATACTATTGTTCTGGTCTTCATCCTATTTTACCTCCATCCTTTTTATTTATTTTTAATTTTTTTCCTCTGCTCTGCTCAGTATTGCCGGGATTACACAGTGAGAGGAAGAGAAAATTAGTAGTGTCCCTCTCCCTCACCTCAGAGTGGATATTTAACAGTCCAGGTGTGAGTTAAGGGCAGAGTCCCATTCATGACTCTACCTGGCACCTGAGAGCTCCACCTTGGTTTCATATTCCACCAGTTAACCCTTGATCCTCAGGCTCCATGACCTCACAGCCTCCCTTTGTCCCTCTATCCTGAGGAGTGAAAGCGCTTTCCTGCTTTGACTAATGCTCAGATTGCCAGGCCCTCCTCTTTTTGGCTTCTTAGCTATTCTCTCACATTTTAAACCAATTCCCTGTGCTAAATTTCATGTACTTTAAATATTTGATTGAGTTTCTCTTTTCTGGTTTTGACCATAACTGATATAACTCCCATAGTTTTTTGCCCTGACATTAAATTCATGATTTCAAATGTCAACTGTATTAATTAATTCCAAATTCAAGCTGCACTTAATGCCAGCCAACTGGAGTACAGGAATCAAATTGGTGACATGGAGCCAAGTATAAGGGTTAAACAGAAATACTTCTATGACAGGTCCTATTGAATTAGCAAGTAGGGATTTCATTTTTTCATTTATTCATATATTTATTGAAGTACAGAAGGCCACGAAGAGATAAAAAGAGGGACAAAAATAGGTAAAAATGCTCACTGACTTGTTTTACTCATTAAGGTTGCCACACAACATCAAGCTAATAAAATAAGATTCAAAGACTACTGGAACTGAGCTCATTAAACCTTTCAGGGGTCCACCATGATGCTTTGCATTGAGACTCCATGGAGGAAGAGGTAACTCCAATGCCTTTTTTTTTTTTTTTCACCACAATGGCTTTTTAAATGTTGCTTTAATTGACCAATAAAAATTGTGTGTGTAAGGTATATAACATGATTTTTTTTGTTTTAAGGGAGACAGGGTGTCACTCTGTCACCCAAGTTGGAGTGCAGTGGTGCGATCATAGCTCACCTCAAACTCCTGGGCTCAAGCAATACTCCTACCTCAGCCTCTCAAGATGCTAGGACTACAGGCACATGCCACCGTGCCCGGGTATTATTTTTTTAATTTTTAAATGTTTTTGTAGAGGTGTGGTCCTGTTATATTTCTCAGATGGCCACCTGGCCTCCCAAAGTGCAGAGATTATAGGTGTGAGCCACCACACTCAGCCTTCATAATGTTTTGAGATATATATATACATTGTGGAAGAGCTAAATCAAGCTAATTAACATGCATTAACTTACCTTTCATTTTTTACTATGAGAACACTTAAAATGAACTCAGCAATTTTCAAGTATAGAATTGTGAAAGGAAAATAAAAATCTGGGACTCTAATTTCACTAGGCCAAAAGAAAAAAATGTAAGCTGAAAACTGAGTTGTGCAAGAAACTACCTTTCCTTTTGTTTCTAAGCATATAGCTACAGATAAAAAGTCAAATATCTCCACAAGTAGCTACTCTGTGTTCACCTTATCTTATATAAAGTGCTGATTTACTGAGCATGAGACAAATGTATACTTGACTATTCCCCTACCTGTTCCTTTTCTCTTCCAACTTGTAGGTTCAGTAATGTGACCATACCCTCCCTCTTTCCCTTCCAGCTTGCCTTTCCCTCTTTAAATACTGAACCCCTCCAAATCATCTTTGGAGAAAGGCATCGACCTATCTCCTAGGCATGTATCCTTAACCTTGGCAAAATAAACTTCTAAATTTACTGAGAACTGTCCCAGATACTTTTTGATTCACACAATACATTATTATTAACTATAGTCACCATGATATTCAATAGATGTCTTTAACTTATCCCTCCAATAACTTTTATTTATGTTTCATGCTGCAAAGATTCTAGACTAGAACTGTGAAGCCATGGACTCTTATCCCAACTTTGCCACTCAGTCAGCAAGTGACTTGGGGCCTTGTTCTGTCAATATATAAAATTAGGAAGTTCTAAGCAAATCTCTACCTGTAATACACTGTGATTCTTGCTCATGTGGCTTTTTGGGTTTTTTTGGTTTTGTTTGATTGTTTGGTTATTTTTCTCCTTAGGCAGCAAGAAATAGCTGACATTAAATGACTCAATGCTAATGAAATGTATGAGTGCTTATAATGCCAACAGAAAAAAATTAATCACCTAAATAACTGCACATACGCGCTTTCCTGCGTAGAAATAGCCCTCTCCCTACTACAATAGCCAGGTCACACAATTGGGCAGAATTATGATGCAACTTTGCTTAAGTTGTCACAGAGATAATTGTATTACATTTGCACTGAAGATGTTTTATTCTCCAGTAAAAAAAGACTGAGTTTTATATAAATTCTTAATATATTATTAAGAATTAATATTCTTAATGTTATTATTAAAATATGCTCAAAAAATTTTGAGGAATTTTAAATTTCTCTTCAAACATATTTATTTGCAGTGATGCACAAAATATATCTAATTGTAGTGAGTTCACTATTTATCATTTATTGCATATCAATTTTAAAATATTTTAAAAATAAATTCTCAAAATTACAAATGAGGAAAGAAAGAGCAAGTGAAATACTTTTCTTTTTGGAAGAATTTCTATACACACTCATCTAATCCTAATCTGATGTGTTAACTAAGCTCTGGAATTCCCAGAACTTCTGACCCATCCAACATCTTTGCCCATTTTTCTTATTAAACTATCAATTTCCTTTAGCTTTTCCTGAACTTCCCTTCTAAGATTAATTGTAGCATTCATTTTTGTTCACAGATAGTTTTTGTCATTATTACTTTACATTTACCATCCCCTTTTTATGCTCCTTAAATCCATATTGTTTACTTCCTTCCTCTTAACATCATAATGGGGACCATACTTCACTATTAGAGTGTTTCCCGTGCTCTATCACTGTCACTGTCTTCACTCTTCAGGGCTGCACCCTCAAGGTAAGAAACAAGGATGTATGCCTTTTCACTTTTGACAATGACCAAATGCTACATAAGATTTATAAGACTACCATAACCATATATATATAAACACCCACATGTATAAGTGTGTGTGTGTGTGTGTGTGTGTGTGTATAGTTCTGATGTATATATGGTTCTGATAGATATATATGTATATATATATATGGTTCTGATGTATATGTACATCAGAATGAAATATTCTAGAACCAAAAATGAACAATTGACATTTTGTCATATTTGCTTTATGTCTTGTGTATGCATAACTTCTCTTAAGCCATCAATTATTACCTAACAACTAAATTCCACAACCTATAATCAATCACCATCCGTAAGTGATGTGTGTGTATGAGTTCATTGTCACTATTCAGTGAATCTTGCGTCTTACAACTCTCTCCTGTTAATCTCCAATTCCACTGGCCTTCTTTGATTCTGCCATTAGGAGAAGCTCAATATTCTACCCAACTCCACTCTAGGCTTTTCTTCAAAATGACTTAGGATGACAGCAAGAGAATATTTTATGTTTAGGGTATTTTCTTTCTTAGGAATTTGAATTTCTATTTTGATCTAGCTGGATGGTAAGATTTGCTTGAGCCTTCTTGTGATTAGGCATCTCCTATAAAGATACTTTGATTAGCTAATTTGAAAAGACCTGCATCAGGCCTTTGGGAAAATTCTCTTGTAATGCTCCATTGTTTTTCTTGGTTTATATTTTCCTTTACTTCTTTTTTGTCACCATTGTATTCATAAAAATTCTGAAGATTCTAAATTAAGGTACAAGCCTAAGAAAACACCAAGAACTAGTGTTGACATACTTTTACGGTTCTGAGACCTAGGTCTACCTGGAGAAAAGACAGAAGGAATCCTTGTACTTCTACATCATTAAACACAGTTACCTGGAGAACAGATTATGGCCTGAAGCAAATGCTTATAGAAAAACATAATAATGCCTGGAGCGTGCTTTCATTATCTCTCTTATAAATCTAGTATAGATATAAGAAGTTTCTCAGTGTTAAGGTTGCCCTATCAGCCAAAAATATTTGGATGAAGGTGCTTACTTCTTTTGTATGCTGGTGTATCAAAGCTTCCTGGTATTTCCTGCTGTATTCAATCTTCAACAGTACATGATTCCCAGAATTCAAAATGTGATCCTGTTTGTTCTTTGCTCTGTATTCACCGAGTGACCTTGTTTTCAGTTTTTCAACTTCTATCTCCATGTCATTAAGTAGAAAATCTGTAGTCTTATCTGAAAATGCTCTCATGTGATAAACACATTTCATAATGCCTAGTGGACATTTTTATCTGCAAATTCAGTGACACTTAACATGTATGCAAGATAATTTATTATCTGTCTTACAATTTATGTCACATTTATGACCCAATTCTCACATTTCTTTATTTCTCTTAATAATACTACGTTTCAAAAAATTGCTTAAAGTTAAAAACACAATAAAAATGACAAAAAACTTGGTGCACAATATGTGCCTCAACTCTGTGTAAATAATCACTGTATTCTGTCAATTGTATTTTAGCTGTATCCTTAAATCTGATTTTTCTTTCTACCCATGCTGCCATTCATTTTATTGAGTCCTTATTATCTATTGCTTGAATTTCTTACTGCTGTCCATGCCAATGAGTTTATGATCACTCTAGACCATCTAGCACATGGCTTTTCACTTCCCACACCCATGGGGTAAACTTTATGCCTTACTCCTGTCTATATTTCCATTCTCACTTCTCACTACTAGTATAACACTGAATTTCTCTCCATTACATTGATTAAATAGGACCAAATTTCAGCTCTATAGCTTTGCATTTAAAATGTCATTTGCCCTAAATGTTATTCCCTACTTGTATATGTGACATATTCATGCTCATTTTTTCAGGATTTCAAAAAAGTTTTTTTTTTTTTTTTTTTTTTTATGAGATGTAGTCTCAATTTGTTGCCCAGGCTGGAGTGCAATAGCATCGTGTTGGCTCACTGCAACCTCTGCCTCCCAGGTTCAAGCAATTCTCCTATCTCAGCCTCCTGAGTAGCTGGGATTACAGGCGCCCACCACCAATTTTTTGTATTTTTAGTAGAGGTGGGGTTTTACCATGTTGGACAGGCTGGTCTCAAACTCCTGACATCAGGTGATCCACCTCCCTCGGCCTCTCAAAGTGCTGGAATTACAGGCGTAAGCCACCATGCCCTACCCAAAAAAGTATTTGTTTAATAAATTTTTTTCTTAACAACTGGAGAGTGAGTTAGTAGCTCAAATATCACATCCAACTGATATAATGTTAATAACATAATTTAAAGACATGTTTGTATGAGAATTCAGGGGTACAGACATCATATCTTCTTCAATCCATCTAGACATCCTTGAATGTATCCAACAATAGGGAAAGTTTATTACATACCTCGTGCTAGATAAAGAAAAGACAGAGATAAAGAAATACCTACTGTAGGCTTAAAAGAAATTCTCTCTGATCACGGAAAAGACATGTAAATGAACTTTAAGAGTACATATGTGCAATGTAAAAACATAAACATGATATCTAGATAGCTCCAAGGGGAGAGTGATTACTTCTGTCTTGTACATAACCAGAGAAGGATTGCTTTCAGAAGTGATGTCTGACATGAAATTCTATGGATGAATTTGCATGGGCCAGGTGTATTGGATGGGGTTGGAGAGGACATTCCAAAGACAGAGGATGACACATACTAAAGCGATGTCTGTCTATTGAATTAATTGTAATGTTGCATTCAATCATTCAACCAATGTTTCTGATAACTATTATATGTAAGGAACATGTGGTATTGAGGATTAAGGATTCAGACATGCTCTTGCATTCAGAGTTCAGAATGTACTATTATTACTGTCTATCAGAATGATAAATATAATTGCCCAAATAGTAAGGATTAGCTTTCTGCCCCATTAATGCTTGGCATGGTTTATCAATAAGGCAGCAAATACACTGTAAGCAATTCGTTATATGATTGTCTTTCACATTAGCAAATATGAAATGATCAGAGAAAGCTCTGAAAACCCAAAATGCACTAAACTACAAAAACAAGAAAGCAATGTTCTACTAGTTGGAACTCCCAAAGGTTTATTTTCCCCAGAAGCATGAAGATGGATGGGCTTTTTGATTTTTATCCCAGCACCTGTTCATTCTATTCACCAAGCTGCTTAATCATGTGCTTCTGCCAAAAGAGTGGCAGGCCATATTTCCTAATACGTTTTAATAGTTAAAATTACAAAATAGTAGATGTGATTTATTTGATGTAGCAACTACAATTTGGGATACTCCCAAATGTTCTCCTGGGCTATTTTAGGCAAAAATCATCCTCTGGAAAGGGGAAATGTTTTGTATAAATGCAGTCAAATCTTGATTGAAGGCACTAAAATTTAAGGAGAAACAGTGGATAATAAAAGAACAGGTTTTTTAAGCATATGCATATATTTGCTGTGTCTAACGACACATTATTCTTTAGTTTTTTTATTTTTTTATAGTTAGACATTTAAGCCGATTGATTTATAATCTCTAGCCAAGTACCTACTGACTCAAAACCACCATTTAAAATGTTTGAGGCAGGTCAACGTGGCCTGGCAGAAATTTGAACACACATTTGGTTTTATACATTTCACTGTCCCTTAGAGCTTCTGTTGGAGGTGGAGTTTCTCTCCAAGGACATGTCAGAGCTGGGCCTGTGTAAGAGCAAGGAAAAAAAAAAAAAACACTGAGATCATAGACAAAATTTTTACTATGGCAGGCAGGTACCTTCTCTCTCCAAGAATAGCATTCTTCTAGTACTTAAAGATTGAGAAACAGACAAACACATAAGCAAAAGCAGGTTCAACCACCCTAGTGGGCTCAGATGGGTCAGTCCCACTCTAATTGTCAAAAATAGTTGAAACAAACTTTCATCTAAACACAGCAAATAAAAATGGCCATTGCCTTGTCAGATTGGAGCTAATTCAGTAAGAAATCTTCCTTGATTTTCTGTATTATTCCATTCTCACACTGCTGTAAAGAACTACCTGAAGAGACTGGGTAATTTATGAAGAAAAGAGGTTTAACTGACTCACAACTCCACAGGCTATACAGGAGGCATGGCTGAGAAAGGAGGCCTCAGGAAACATACAATCATAGCAGAAGGTGAAGGAGAAGCAAGCAGGTCTTCACATGTCCACAGGAAAGAGAGCGAAGAGGGAAGCACTACACACTTTCAAACAACCAGATCCTGTGTGAACTCATTCACTATTACAACAGCAAGAGGGATGTCTGCTTTCATAACCCAATCACCTCCCACCAGGCCCCTCTTCTAACACGTGGGAATTATAATCCAACATGAGATTTGGGTGGGGACACAGAGCCAAACCATATCTGTCTTCAGCATGTAAAAACAACAAAGTAAAACAAAAACAAACCTAATTTTTAAAATCATCTTTCTTGCTATATTTCAATACTCAGGAAATTCAATGTACCTTCCTAGAAATTCGGGTGACCTTCCTGTAAATTAATCATTATTTGTCTAACTACTTAACCTCATTAAAATCCTGAAAGCTCTGTTGTGTCACAATTTTGATAATGCCACACAGGCTGATCTATAGGTTAGAGGCAGTTTTGATTGCTCTTTTATGATGGGCAGTTAGGAATAAATGTCACAGACTCACAAAATCATTATAAGTTTTTAATATACTCATAAGCTCCAAATTTACTCACACACACGCACAACACAAATATTAGAGTGGCTAATGTTACTTTTAGTGAATTTTGTTTTGTCAGATGAGAAAATGCCAACAAATTAGAGCATAACCTACAACTCTGCATTATGAGCTTCTCAAAATTAACAATAATATCCACCTGACAAATAACACATCACAGTTGACTATTTTACAAAGGGTAGTGACTCCCAGGAGGCTAATCTAAAAACTTGTCTTCTCATCTTTCTAAAGGATGAAGGCAATAGAGAATTAATGTCATGTTTTTCTCTCTCAGGTGATAAAGGGAAAGTTGCTATATTGTTACTTTCTTTTCAGGGATGTAATCTGGCCTGTTACCTCAATCAGGATGGCCAACTAATTCCCAGTGGTTTCACAGCATGAATGAAACAATGGGTTTCTGGGCAACCTCTGCAACCAAGTGATTAAGAACTTTATTACCCCAGCACAGTGGTTCATGCCTGTATTCTCAACATTTTGGGAGGTCGAGGTGGGAGGAGCACTTGAGCTCAGAAGTTTGAGACCAGCCTGGGCAACATAGAGAGATGGTGTCCTTACTAAAAACAAACAAAAGAAAAGTAGCCAGGTTGATATGGTTTGACTGTGTCCCCATCCACATTTCATCTTGAACGGTAGTTCCCATAATCCCCAAATGTTGTGAGAGGGACCCAGCGGGAGGTAATTGAATCATGAGGGTGGTTTCCCCCAAGCTATTATTGTGATAGTAAGTTCTCACGAGATCTGATGGTTCTATGAGGTGCTCCCCCCTTTGCTCGGCTCTCATTCTTCTTTTCCTTGCCACCATGTGAAGGATGTGTTTGCTTCCCCTTCTGCTATGATTGTAAGTTTCCTGAGGCCTCCCCAGCCATGCCACAATGTGAGTCAATTAAACCTCTTTCCTTTATAAATAACCAAGTCTCAGGTACGTCTTTATTAGCAGCATGAGAACAGACTAATACACAGGTGTAATGGCACATGCCTGTAGTACCAGCTATTCTGTAAACTGAGGCAGGAGGAACTCCCGAGCCTGGAAGATAGAACCTCGGAAGTCGAGGCTGCAGGGAGCCGTGAGGTGAGGACTCCACTGCTTTCCAGACTGGGTGATAGAGCAAGACTCTGTCTCAAAGACAAAAAGCAAACAAACAAAAAATAACTTTTTGAAAATTGTGGCTGCCTTGCTACCTAAATAGGCCAATTTATTTTGACCTTATTTATAATTCTTCATTTAAGAAATATCTTAGCATAGAAATTGTTTATCCATAGTTAATCTAAGAAATTTTTTGAAAAAGAACAACGTGGTACTTTTGAAAACCTGAATCTGGCACCTGCATTCTTTATCCCAGCCAAACACCAAGTGCTATTTCTCTCATCCTCATTCTCTTACATGTAGGAACAGGTATGGAACAGAGATTTGGGGAAAAAAACGGATCGACAGTTATTCCTCTCCAGGTCCCTAAAAGGCATTATACCTTATACCTAAAAATGGAATCAGCATTGACCCTAACCTTCAATAAGTAGTGCCAAGTTCACACACAATGAGTTCCTTTCTCCTTAACAGTGCATTCACAAAGCCTGTTCATGAAATGACCAGTGCTGGAAGGAAGCTATATAAATCCCTAATTGATTAGTGCTATGACCTTGTACACATCATTTCATCTTTCTGAGGCTCATTTTTCTTCATCAGGAAAGTCCAGATATTGCTCTAGCTCTCTTCTGCCTTCAACTAATCATATTTATATAATTATACAAGCAAATTTTTAGATGGATTCACAATTAATGTATTATGCTTTCATTATTATATATTAACTCAAAAATAAAGAGAGGTAATAAACTGTATTGTTTATTAACAAAACTGTATTTTAAAAGTCCTATCATCCCTCACTTCCCCCCAGAATGCTTATATTCTTCATTTTGGAACTCGCATGTCCTAATTCCTATTTTTTTTTTTTTTTTTTTGAGACAGAGTCGTCTTGCTTTGTTGGCCCGGCTGGAATGCAATGGCATGATCTCAGCTCATTGCAACCCCCACCTCCCAGGTTCCAGTGATTCTCCTGCCTCAGCCTCCCGAGTAGCTGAGACTACAGGCACATGCCATCACGCCTAGCTAATTTTTGTATTTTTATTGGAGACAGGGTTTCACCATGTTGGCCAGGTTGGTTTTGAACTCCTGACCTCAAGTGATCCACCCACCTTGGCCTCCCAAAATGCTGAGATTAAAAGCGTGAGCCACTGCGCCCAGCGCTAATTACCTCTTAAATGTTCACCCCTTAATACTGTCACATTGGCAATTCCCAAATTTTGGAGTGGGCATATTTAAACCATAGTGCTCAGGCATTCATACTTTTTGACAAGATTTACTCATTCCTGCCGTGTGGCTACTGGCTGGGTTTGCAAAATGGGTGGCAGTAGCAGGAGTCAGAAGTGCAGAGAGAGAAAGAGGTCAAGTAGGTATCATTCCTAGCTCTCTTTCCTATCATTCCGACAGTGGCTGCATCCCACAGTACAAATCATTTCAGATGGCCATTCCTTTTACATGGAAATGGACTCCAGGGATCCAGTCCCATCTTCTGTCATGTTAGGCCTAGGAGTGGGTGGTAAGTGGCTTTCTGTTGTTGCCAGTCTGTCAGGCTCCACTACCCTTACCTATGTCCACATCTCTTGAATAGCCCCTTAATTATTCTATTCATTTTGACCTTCAAGCTTGGCAGCTGTTTCCTATGGGGTACTCAATGCTACGGTACTCTGTATATTCTTTTTGATAATTCTTTGAGATAAACCATTTATTATTTTTGTCTTCTCCTAAAATAAAATTAATTTTAACTGGTATTATAATTTTGTTAATTACATATGAATGTGACTGAAGAAAACCCACATTTAACCTCTTTTATCAACCCATTCACATATAAAGCTCTAGTAGGGTTCTCCTTTTATTTAAATATGCATGTTTTCTCTCAACAAAAATTTCTGCCTATGTTTCACCGAGACAATGTTTTAGATAGTTTTATGTCTTTACATTTCTTATTGCAGTTGAGAATTGGATTTCATTGAATTTTGTTTTCTAACTTATGATTTCTGGCATAATGTCACACTGTTTTGTATAACTGTATTGTATGCAGTCACTTCCAATTGCTTTATGAAATCATTTTATGTAAAATAATTATAATTGTATTTTTTTATATTTGTTTCTGTATCATGTATATACAGGCTGGAATTTAAACAGTGATGTTTAATGCAAATGCTTCACAATGCTTGAGAGAAGAAGCCTAATCTCACCGTACTAGAGCTTCCCTAGAAGTGGGAGCTTCTGTTTTCTACAAAATCAAGATTTTTCTGTAATTTTCAACAATCTTTTTATTGCTTTTCATGAAAGTAATTGGGGAACAGCAGTTGGGGAAAAACAATAAGACCTTCATATTATTTGAGCCATGTTTCCCAGAGGACTGGACTACCATATTGAGATTGCTAAAGCATCGGTCTGTAAAGCAGACAATGATCTCTGTGCAGCTGGCTGTTAAGTATACTTAGACTCTACATTGTGACCTAGATTCTCCACAGATAGATGCCATGATATTGATTCAAGATGAGACAGCAAGATGTCCCTTATTTTGGCACTGGGCCTCAGGCACATATTCCAAACCAGTTTAAACTTGGCCATCCACTTTTCTTTGAGAAACTATTCAAAGATGTAATAGCCAGTGCACATTTTACTCATTCTATTCATTTTCTTCAAAAACACTATTCCAACCACAGAGAAGTAGTAACTAACATATTCCAACACACAGTTGTATTATGTTTCTGATTTTAAGAGAAAGGACTACTGGGCACAGTGGCTCACTCCTGTAATCCCAGCATTTTGGGAGGCCGAGGCGGGCCGATCACCTGGGGTCCAGAGTTTGAGACCAGACTGACCAATATGGAGAAACCCCATCTCTACTAAAAATACAAAATTAGCTGGGCATGATGGTGCATGCCTGTAATCCCAACTACTCGGGAGTGAGGCAGGAGAATTGCTTGAACCTGGGAGGCGGAGGTTGCGGTGAGCTGAGATCACACCATTGCATTCCAGCCTGGGCAACAAGAGTGAAACTCCATCTCAAAAAAAAAAAAAAAAAAAGAGAGACAGGACTTTTAGCATTTCACTGTTCAGTACAATAATGACTGTAGCATATCCTGAATCCAAAGCCCTTTCACACATTTTCCATGGCAAAAATCTCATATGCATATTTCTCTATTCTGCTTTTCAAAAATGCATGATCTCTCACATCAGAAGCTTCACGGTTTTTCACATTTACTCTCTCTCTCTCTCTCTCTATATATATTCTAACTCCATCTGCCTGACATGCCATCTCTGATATTTCTGAACTCATTTGTTTTCAAAATTCTGTCTTGAAGCATTCATTAATTATTCTGTTATGATAACATTCTGAGTCACATTGAAATTCCAGTGAAATCTTGTTTGAGCCAACTCATGGTAATAACAAGTAAAACAATTATAATATCTAAAATATATTAAATTCTTAGCATGATTGAAGTACTAGGCCAAACGTTGCCCTATATGTAGTCACAAACATATATATGCATCATATGCAAATATACACACAGATTATATATTGACTATATATTTGTAAGGTAGATATGCTTTCATTTCCATTTTGAAAAAATAGAAACTTAGATCAAGATATTAACATTAAATCATTTGTTTATTGGTCAACACAAATGAAGTATAAGAGGTCTTTTTTCTTTTTTTATCCTAAAAAATTAATTTTTACTTTATATGCAAATAAAAGCTTTCAATGCATTTTTCCTCACACCCCACCCAGCCTGGAAAATATTTGTTATAACAATATGCAAAATCCTATTTGAGGAATTTGAAATGACCGGTGATATGTGAATTGGACTGGAGAGGTAAGGATAGAGTAGAGAATATCACTGCAGATAGCAAGGACAGATGCAATAAAATTTAATCTCTGCATTTACTTGTAAAATACTTCATTTTTATCTGTTACTTTGTGAAAGAGGTTAAGAAGGCAGAAGGAGTGAACCTTGTTGACTGCAATGAAGGGAAAGAAAAATGGACAGAGTGTGCACTCACTGCTGTCTCCAGAGACTAAAGGAGCAAACATGCTCTGGCATAACCCTTAAGAAAGTGCACTAAGGGAAGACAATTACCCAAAAGTGATAAAAAACAAAGTACTCTCTAATAGTGGCATTTCCTCCGGAATTTTGTAGACAGAGAGATTATTTTGACAGAGAAGCCTATCCTGGTATCCCTGAAATCAAACATGTAGGGTAATTTTATATGTAAATGTAATTATAGATGAATTAAACCAGTCATATGCACAAAGAATTTTAGGGTAATGCTGGCTGGAGTTCTCTGTAAAGCTGGCTGGGCAGATTCCTGGGTTGCCAGTATGTGAAGCAATTTTCACGATTTAGCAACACATCATCTTTGCTGTTCCTCAAATTCCAAAGGTTGCTGGCCAAATGAGAGATGATTTATCAAGATGATCTTTGGCTTCCACTTTTATCTCATTTTTGTTCCCCGGACATTGAACTCTATTCCCTAAATTCTGTCTTTATGGCAATTTTTTGAAACTTTTTGAGTATTACAAATCAGACAAACGTGAAATAGTTGAGCATTGTAGAGGCTTAATGGAAATTCAAAAATAAATTTTCATGAAAGCTATACCTCCCTCCTGATACAGCATTAATAATTATAACTTAAACGATTTCCTTTTAGGACACTAAAATGCTTGAGGTGAGAAATCAAAACATTTACTCTTGTATTTATGAAGTGAACAGAAATATTGGTCCTTAACAGTTTGGTTGTATGGGCATTGTCATCTGTTTAGGTAGTTTGTCATGATGATGAGGACTAAGCTCTGTTTTTTTATCTTACTCAAATTCTTTTCTAAGGAGTCTGAGGAGTCATGCCCTAGAAACCATAAGTTCTCATCAGATGGGTTTTGTTTAACCCCGTACATCACGACTTACTTTCCAACCTGACTCTGGCATAATGAGGAAGAAAATAAAAATGTTTTACCCCAAAATATATTTCCTTGCCATACCTTGAAATTGCCTTGCAAAGTCTCTTGTAGGAAAAATCCACATTCTATAGAGAATCCTCTTCACCCTTTGTTTTCCTTCCTTCCCTCCCAGATCCAGGAGATAATCAACTAAGAGCCAGGAACCCGTTTAAATCCCATATAAAACAATTTACAACCTGCTCTCTCTAAAGTCTGCTATCTAAGAGCTCCCTCTGGATAATAAAACTTGGTCTTCACAATCCTTTTTCTTTAACCTGAATATTCCTTTCTATGGATACCAGGTGTTCAGATAACCTCAACCAATTGTCAACCAGAAAATGTTTAAATTTACCTACAGCCTGGAAGCCCCTTCTTTGGGTTTTTCCACCTTTCTGAACCAAACCAACGTATTTCTTAAATGTATTTGATTGATGTCTCTTGCCTTCCTAAAATACATAAAACCAAGCTGTACCCCAACCACCTTGGGCACATGTTCTCAGGACCTCCTGAAGGCTGTGTCACTCATATTTGGCTTGGAATAAATCTCTTCAAATATTTACAGAATTTGACTCTTTTCATCGACAATGGTAATTGCCTGGCTTTATGACTTTCACTGGTGAGATGGTGATTAAGATGGCCTTAATGGGCCTGGTGCAGTGGCTCACGCCTGTAATCCCAGCACTTCGGGAGGTCGAGGCGGGTAGATCACCTGAGGTCCAGGAGTTTGAGACTGGACTGACCAACATGGCAAAACCCCATCTCTACTAAAAATACAAAAGAATCCAGGTGTGGTGGCACGTACCTGTAATCCCAGCTACTCCAGAGGCTGAGGCAGGAGAATCGCCTGAACCCAGGAGGCAGAGGTTGCAATGAGTCAAGATCATACCATTGCACTCCAGCCTGGGCAAAAAGAGTGAAACTTTGTCTCAAAAAAAAAAAAAAGAAAAAGAAAAAAAAAAGGAAAAAAAGATCCCTCTCAGTTTAAATAAACTTTAGACAAGTTTCTTCCTGACTTTTTTTCCCTTACCTCACTTTTCTTGGTGCATTTACATTAGAACACTGGATAATTGCAAATTCTCTCTGCCCTTTAGGGATGTAAATCTTCTTAAAAGCCTGTTGGCCAGTTTTAAGATGCAGGAATGTTTTTCTCGAAGGCCTGGGAGCCATCCCTTTGAAATGTAGTCATCAAGGAAGAGGGAGTTTTCACCTTTCAGTCTCTACGGAAGGGCAGGAGCCTAACTTTTGACTTTCATAAGAAACAATTAACAAATGAAATGGCCTAATTACATTGATCAACCTCCCCCCAGCTTCCTCCAGTACATTTTTAATAGCTCACCCCAACATCTGAAAGTCTTTTAGTCTTTTGTTTCAGTGAAATTGAGTTCATTCTCTCTCCCCTATTGCAATAGTCTTGAATAAAGTTTTCTTGTCTGTTTAACTCTATCCAGTAAAATTTTTCTTTGACAATGGCTAAAGGACATGTGAACCTGTTTCAAGAGTCAGAAAAGAGAGTTTATTCTGAAATCTGTGTTTTCAAAATGGAGTTTCTTATACTTTCCAATCTCTGACCATCTAGTTAGAAATATTTTTCTTTCTTTCTACTCGTATATTGACAATATAAAAGCTGAGAATTCAACTGTTGATAACTTTGAAGCAAATTTTATAGTTGACTTGGCTCTCATGGCCAGGGATAATCTTAGCAATCTAACCAAGCATAACATAACCTCGATATTTGTAGACATGAATTCAGTTCATGCATACATCCTTTCTTCTGCAATTAAGGAAAAATTATAATTTAACTACTGTTCTAATTCACGTAATGACTATTCTTCTAATATAGACATTTTAAAAATTCAGAATGCATGTTCTATGGTGTTTCAGACAGGTTTTACTTTTCTCTATAGTCCCAGTGAAATATGGTGGCAGAAGATAAAAGAGTTCTATATGTGATACTCTGGGCCCCAAGATATACAAAAGTCTCTTATCTAATGTGATTGCCAAGACTTTAGGGCCACATCCCACTAAAATCTATCCCGGTCTGACTTTTTTTTATTATTAGAACTAACAACAAAATCTGTTACTTCAGAAAGCCTCAGTTGAAATTACAAGTAGTAGCTAAGGAAGTTCTCCAGACACTTTCCATCAACATGAGAGTATGAAACAGAGAAGATCTGAATGGGAAACTGGAGAGTGAAAGGAGTGAGACTCTCATGTAGGGGGAAGGTAAATTAGCCAGCACTGAGCAGTTGGGTTTCCAAGAATGCTAGGCCATTAACAGTCTTTTTATAAATTATTAAATTTTTAAATGTGACAAATGGAAATTATGAATCAGAAGTTGATAAATTATTATAGTTACAGTTCCAAATTTTGAAATTTCTGTCTAGGTTTACTAACAAAACAGCCAGTATGTTTCTAATTTAGAAGACAAAAGATAGACACATTCACCATAAGAACAGCTATTGTTTGGGTTTTTCTAGTTAATTACTAATTTCCTCACTTTGAAGAGACAACAAAGAGCTTCTCTGTTCTGACCTAGTGAGAACTTACTCATAGAATACAGATTTATCACACATAAGGAAATCTAAAGTAAGCTTTATTGTATTGCCACCTCCTGGTCCAAGAACAGAGAATAAAATTGTATTTAGTGCAAAAAAGAATTGTAGCTTTTACTACCATATAGAGAGAGCAAGCCCCTAGCAGGGACGAAGTGAGCATGCTTTCCTGGATTTGACAGACCTTGGGGAATGGTAAGTCAACTGAGACCAGTCAGGATGGACAATAGAAATCCCACAGTGGGTTCCAGCAATGTGTTTCCATTCATTATTATAAAATCTATTACTTCAGATTAAACTGAGAAGAAAATTAAAGAACTTCACTTACATGGGATTGACTGGGTGTTGTTTTAACTCTTACCTACAGCAGAAAATTCCCAACCCTCACTGCTCAAGCACAGTCCACCCTTCACTTGCCTCAAACACAATCACTAAACAACCATTCATACTCTTATTTTAACGTTCCATTTGCCTCTAAATTAAACAAAAACAAGAACATCATTGTAGCATCCTGTGTATATTTTAGGACCAATGAGCTTCATCAAATTTAAGATAAAAGTTGGCAATCAAATATACTAAAAGAAAATCATTACCAAGCAGTCTTTGCTAAGAGGGAGCAGGCGCTCTCAGGGTAGACTATGGTTGCAGAACTCCGATGGCAATGGTCATCAGTGGTCAAGTCCAGGCCCTAAATATTTCCTAGGCAATGTTGCAGATGAAATATATGCCTCATTTCCCTTGTCCTAACAGATGAATTTCTAGCCACCAAATGCCACAGCCAACTCTTGATTTTTTTTCATCATGCTTAATGACTTCAAACCTTGAAATTAAAAAGGTCAGTGCCATTGTTTTGGGTGTTTTTATATATATATATATATATATATATATACACATACACACACACACATATATATATATATACACACACACATATATATATATATATATTTTTTTTGGAATCAGATTTAGAAGGCAATCTGATTTAACATACCTCCTACCATGGTTGGTTAAGAGTCATCAGTTTGAAGCCAAACCTCGACATGTGTAGCTGACTCTGATTGGAATATAGAAGTCATGCTAAGAGCAACAGCATTTCTAACCTTGTTTTCCAATCTCAACCTGGGTGTCCAGAGAAGACCCTGCCAATTCCAATCTTACTATTTCAAAACAGAGATTTGGCCCTTATAAGTACCACCAAATCTAGCTACCCCTCCAAATAGGGTTCTATTTTCCTGTTATACAGTTGCAAACAGCTGTTAGGCAGATTTGTTTCAGGCAATGGCATAAATCATTTTTCTTAGTTTAAAAAGCACTTAAGTTCTTAAATCTTTTGTTCAGGAAGAAAGTCTAAGCCTTTAAGAAAACCTTCTGGTTTAAGTTAATATGTTTGAAATCATGAGCTCTGATGCCTTCTGGAGAAAAATAAAATAAAATAAGAATATGTTTGGAATCTAAGATCCATGAAAATAAACATGTTAAAGTCTTTCATTTTTACAGTTATAAATGCAAGAGATCAATAAACATTTCAATTCATTTATAAGTAAATCGAAATGTTTATTGATCTCTTAGTTGAAATTTGAAATTTTAATTTTTGAAGGTCTAATTTAATTTAGGGTATCCATGGAGCGATCAATACATGTAGCTGCCAGTGTTCTATGCAAAATAAAAGTATGTTTGGATAGAAACCATATAGATAATAACAATAGCTCTCTATTATTATTAGTTTAACTCAATAGGCCGGCTACTTTCAGTCCATTTATTAGAAAAAATCTCATAACTACTCTCTGCATAGTAGGTTGAAGCACACTAAATTGTAACATTTCAACATTTTTATTTTCAAAAACAGCAATTTCATAAAGGTCCAATTTAATAGCTATCCCAGGCTCTATTTTGCTGAAGAGAAAAGTGAGGACTAAGAGGTTAAGTAATATGCTCCAAAAAATACAAAGCCTGCAGTTAGCAAAAATGGTGCTCAAAACAGTCTCTCTTAAGTTCAAACTTCAGTAACTTGAGGGTCTACTGACTTGAGGTTCAAGCCTGAGGGTCTATTGATTTCAGGATCCTCAAACTGCCATTGTTTTTTTCAATCAGTTCAGTTTGGCAAACTGCCTAAGTAAGAGTCATAAATGAAAGTAAGATTTTTTTCTTACTCTGTATACTACATACACTCAGGCTTTTTGAGCTTGACTTTGAGTACAGAACCAATCTTTTAGGACCAGAGAAAGAAAATCACGTATTCCCAAATAAATCAGGCAGAAGGCTTCTTGGTTCTAGGTGCCACTTTGAGCTGGGTTTTTAAAACCAGATAGGGGTTTGCAGTGCTGGAGAGGAGGGGAGTTCCTGCTTGGTGCACCTGCTTGTGCAAGTGTTATTGTAATCTGATATGAATAGCATCACAATTAGCTTCTGTGATGCAGACCTTTGGTTTTTCATATGTCTCTCTTTCCCTCTTTCTCCAGACAATCCCATCCAAAGTCCCCACTACTGGTTCCCTTTTGGCCTGTTTCTATATCATTCTAGTAAAATGTGACAAAATCCAAATACTTTCAATCAAACAAGTCATATGACCCAGTAATGGAATTATAAGAGGAAGCATTATGAACAATCAAACCTTTAATAATAGCTCTAGACATTTCTAGTCTTTCTAACAAAATAAAAAAAATAAAATCAGCTAAGTTTACCTTTTTCACAAAACTTCATACTCACTTAAGATCGTTTTGATTTTATGACCAACCACAAAATATATAATTCTTTGTGGTCCATGAGAAGGTTTAGGTTGTCATGAAACAAAACATATAGCTACTAAAAATGGGATTGACATATGATTTAATATATAACCTGGGATCTGAGAAAGTTAACTCTATTTGTTTCTTTAGTTGTGATCTCTGAGCCAGTGCCAATGAACTGAGAGCAGATTTCCCAAATAGTGTTTGTAACATGATGCTGTTCAGAAGACATTAACAAGTGTTCTGTGTAGGAAAAAATATGGCCCATATGTTTGGCAAATACCAGATAACTCATTCTCCTTTGGCAGATCCCTATTACATGACATATTAAAGTCTTTGAAATTTCCCAGGGGTGAAATAACCTATGTAACATTTTAAACTTATTGTACTACAATCCTATCCCCAAATTTTCTCTAACCTTGGCATAGTTCCCCCACCACACACACAAAAGATCTATTCAGATGTGCTGCAACACTACTGTTCAGTAGGCCTCATTTTGAGTGGCATTGACTTAGAGGAGGAAGATCTGAATCAGGATCAATCAGAATATTTATTAAGCAATTATTATGCTAAAAGCACTCTGCTTCATGCTCTTTGTGAAACACGCATATGAGAAAAAAGGTCTTGCCCGACCTTGTTTACTTTCTCAGCAGAACAGTTAGACATTATTAGGGGTTGAAATGTGTTCTCACAAAAGACGTTGAAGTCTTAACCCCCCAGTGTCTGGTGCTGTGACCTTTGGAAATAGTCTGAGGTCATTAGAATGGACCCAGATCCAACATATAAAGGCAAAATTTGAACACAGGGACACACACACAAAGGTAAAAACACCATGTGAAGGTTGGAATTATGCTGCCACACGCTAAGAAATGATCAGAAGCTAGGTGAGAAGCCTGGAACAGGTTCTCCCCAAGCACCTTCAGAGGGAGCATGGCCAAGCCAGCAATACATTGATCTCAGAATTCTAGCCTCCAGCACTGAGACAATACATTTCTGTGATTGAACACCCAGTTTGCGGTATTTTGTTTCAGCAGCCCCAAGAAATGAATACAGACATACTCACAAAATAGCAGCTAGTCATGTGGCTCATTATTTAAACATCAAATGACTAGTACAGGTAATGTTCATTAAAGGAGTTCAGAGGAAGTAAGACAGTATGAAGTCTAAATATGAAGAGAAGGCTGAGGAACTGAGAAAGAGAGGAAGATGCTGCTTGTTGACTACTAACAATTCAACCTCATCCTGAAAAAAAAAGTTACTACGGAAAGAGATGGGTATCCTAAATTGCTTACTTGTAGTAATCATCTCACTACAGATATGTATATCAAAACATCAGACTTGTATACTTTAAATTTATACAATACAAATTAATTATTTAATTAATTATAAAAACTCTCCACTTCATCCTGTTTTTCTCACTGACCAATATGGTTTGACTGTGTCCCCATGCAAATCTCATCTTGAATTGTAGTTTCCATAATCCCCACTTGTTGTGAGAGGGACCCAGTGGGAGGTAATTGAATCATGGGAGTGGTTTCCCCCATGCTATTCTCATAATAGTAAGTTCTCACAAGATCTGATGGTTTTATAAAGGGATTCCCCCTTCACTGGCTCTCATTCTTCCCCCTCCTGCCACCTTGTGAAAAAAGGCGTGTTTTCTTCCCCTTCCACCATGATTGTACGTTTCCTGAGGCCTCCCCAGCCCTGTAGAACTGTGAGTCAATTAAAGTTCTTTCCTTTATAAATTACCCAGTCTCGGGTATGTCCTTATAGCAGCATGAGAATGAACTAATACACTGACTGAATCTGTCTTCTAGGATAAATACTGAAAACAGCAGAATTTTGTCTTTCTACCCTCCCCTCTTGCAGCAAGAGATATGGTTGTGACCCAGTGCTGGTCAATGGGAACTGACAAAGTTTGCAGGGGGTTCCTGGAAAATTTTCCTGCCCGGTAAAGAGACACCTGAAGAGAATACCCCATTTCTTTTTCATCGTATGTGATTATATTTAAGTGAAGCTGGAATGTCTATGTTCAGTGTTCTTCCATGGGGGAAGAAATTGGTGAAAGACCAAGGGTAGCAGGTACAGGAAGCATCAGGGTTTATAAAAATGTCAGTGTGCCATTGCCCCAACTCTCAACACACCTTTTATACAGACTCCTTATACATAAGCTAATATAATTCTTTAGCAGTTTTAGTTAAATCTTATGCTATTTGCAGGGATAAAGATAATTCTGAATGACGAGAAAGAAAAGGAGAAACAGAAGGGTAAAAGAATGGCATGATCACAGATGTAGAGTCAGGGTACTTAATCTATTCTCAGGGCTCACCTCAACATTGTTAAAAACCTTTTCTATTCAAGGATTTTACTTGAATACTATGTCATCCTCTGGGCCTTAACTGATTTGCATTCCTCCTTTTTTTGAACTAATTTCCTGTTTTCCAGCTGAGTTGCCAAATTACCCAATCTCTGTCTTCTGAAAACATAATTTTACTCTGTCCCTGTGTTGTGGTTGCTGATACACAACTTCCTAGTTTAACTGCCTACAGTTTTACACCACATCACTGAGCATGTTACCAGCTGGGAATCCGTCCAGGTATGCACCAACTTCAATTCTTGCCGCCTCAGAAGAAAGAATTTGCCTGAGGGGCATAAGGCAGAAGGGGAGATGGAGGCAAGTTTTAGAGCAAGAGTGAAAGTTTATTAAAAAGCTTTAGAGCAGGAACAAAAGGAAGAAATGTGAACTTGGAAGAGGGACAAGTGGGAGACTTGAAGGACAAGTGCACAGTTTTACCTTTTGATTTAAGGTTTTATGTGTTGGCATATTTCTGGGGTCTTGCGTCCCTTCTCCCCTGATTTTTCCCTTAGAGTGTGCTGTCTGCATGCACAATGGTCAGCTAGTGCTTGGGAGGGGAGCATGCGCAGTTTTTACTGGAGTTGTACTCATTCTCACTGAAGGCATTCTTCCCTTTACTGGTGGAATGGCCCTGGAAGGTCATATATCAGTTTAAGTCGGCCATTTTGCCTTTTAATGTACATGCTTAAGTAATGTACATTTTGTCTTTTAATGTACAGCTTCTTCAGGAAGCTGCTGATCACCATTTTCAGATATTTCCTAACTACAGGGAGACTGCCTTTCCCTGGTGCTGGCTGCAACCAATTATTTTAGAAAGAGAGTTAACCTGGCTATCACCTGATGGTCACCTGACATGGCTGGTTGTGGGAGAGGCTTCTTCTGCCCTGCTCATGTTTGCCAAACTCTACTATAACAAGCACAGGCACCTGATGCCATGCAGGAACTCATCCAACTCACATTGTATGAATGTACGGATGAATGAATAAGAATAAATGGGTGCCTCTGCTGCTTCAGTCTCATAGTTCTCTACAAAAGTATCTAAATCCAGATAATTTTGTTTTTCTGTTGTTTTCATGCTAGGTCCACTCTTAAGTGTTGAGGATACAGCACTGATTTGTGGTACTGTGCACAAAGGAAGGCCACTGAGTACCTCTGACAGGATTAACTTGACCAGATTTTGGCAGAAGTGTTGAGCATGGAATAGAGGGGAACTGTTTAGGAAAAAGTTATGAACAAGTGACTCTGTAATAGCACTGGTCATAGAGGATGGAATTTTGCTGAAATCAGTAAAAAGGGTCCTAAGAATAACAACAAAGAGATGGAAGAGGTAACATGAAGTTGATGAACACTTGAAGAGATGTAAGAGTCTGCAATTTTATGTAGATTTTTGGCTCAGGTTATTAGCCAGTGAAGAGGTAACATGTGAAGTAGACCAGAGAAATCAGAGTTTTTGTTGTTATTATTTTAATAGGGAAGACTTCAAGATCAATTTTGGAGATTCTGTGTCTCTGTGCTAATCTGAGGGTAGAGCAGTACATTGCTTGTCTTGCAGTAAGTCTGAACATGGAGGGAAATGTAGCACACTATTATCCTTCCTTCATGTGAAAGATGGGCACTTATCACAGGATCCAAAGCAACACAGACTTGGGCACCTTATTATCTGAATATTATGTGAAAGACACTTTTAAATTTATTAGGATTATGTTAAAGGAAACATAAATCAACTGAAAGATAGTGATAAGTTTTATATTTTAAGGAATTTGGTTTCACTACACTATAGATAGCATATGATGCTGATAAATGTATAGAATCATAGAAACTGCTTTGTTACCAATTTTATGGCATAAAGTTAGAGCTCTTTCTTAGAAAATATGCAAAACAAATTCTCTCCGAATGGCCTCAGTAGAAAAAAGCACACACAGATATCTTTACAGTATCACATTTCTAGTATTATAACTAAAGGTCAGTTGTCATATTTACTACCATCTCTGATATTTCAAGGGTTTATAGCTTATCAAATCACATGTGGCAAAAATTAGTTCTGAGGCTTTTCAGCTTGGTTTAAAAAGGTTTTTATTCTGTGAAATATGTATTACGGTAAATTTTATAAAGATAATAATTTTGTCAAAAATTTGGAGAAATTTTGGAGATAACTCCTCTCCCCGCTTTTAAAACACAAACCTGGGAGGGATATTTTGCACAAATACTTAATTAATTTTAGCATTTGGCACTGCAAAGTTAGATTTGCATATTTACAACTAATTCTTGGGACATCATCTGCTAACGCCATTGTTGTGGCAATGTTGGCAAAACTTGGAATGTTGTCATTTATGTTATTTCTAAAGAAGCAGTGTGTTTGGATAACAAAGACAGTAAATAGAATAGTACTCAGATGATGCAAACTACAATACAGTATTCAAAAAAATAAAATCCCTTGATATTGTGTTTTTCATTTTTCAGGTGATATAGAGTAAGAGGGAGATGACATGCTGAATTCAGAAGGCCAGGATAAAGGAACTGGATTAGTCACCTAGTGTAAGTCACTACATAAATTAAATATAATCTAACCTAGTTAATAGGTCTGAAAATATCTGTGAAGGGTTAAGTGCTTGAAACCTGAAATTTGACATGTAGAATTGAAACACAGCATACACACTGAGTGGAGACAAGCACCACAATAGCACAGTCCACAAGTAAGGCAGGTTTCAGTGGAAACTTACAAGTGAGTAGCAGCAAAATACTCACAGTTTCCTGAGCCCTCATCCTTTGCTAAGCAGAATGATCCAGGAGAATGTCCCCTATTCCTGGTCTATTTCACAAATCAAGCAGGAACCTGAAAGGAACAGGGTCACTATCACTTTACTTCACTCTTTATTCTTTTTTTTTTTGCTTTTCAGATTCTATAATTTCAAGTGACCTGTCTTCATGTTTGCTCTTTTTTTTTTTTTAATTCTGATTGTTGGAATATCCTGTATTAAACTTGAAATTCAATTATTTTATTGCCAGCTCTAGAATTTCTTTTTTGTTCTTTGTGAAAATAATTTGTCTCTTTGTTGATATTCTTGAATTGTTTATATCTCAGTTTTTCTCATTTTTCTTTGTCTATTCATGATTTTCTTTATCTCATTGTGCAAATGTATGACAGCTATTTATTGTCAAGTAAATCTGAAACCTGTGTTTCTTTAGGGTTGGTTTCTGGAGGTTCATTTTGTTAATTTGGATAAGTCACATTTCACTGTTTCTTTGTATGCTTTGTAGTCTTTTGTTTAAAATTAGACATTTGAAAAAGCAGCTACTTCTTCTAGTCTTTGTAGATTATCTCTATGCAAGAGAAAACTTTCACTAAACAACCAGTATGAAAATTCAAGGTCTTTTCAGGTCTTTTCTGGGAATGTATCTTTCCTGGGAAATTGTGCATGTGTATGTGACTTCCCAATTCTTTCATATAGATGATGCTTTTAAATGTGTTATTTTGCTTGAGTGTCTCACCCCTGCCTCTTCTCAGGGTCTTAGTTGTTCTATTGCATTCCTCGGTCTACAATCTCTTGTCCCCAGGCACTCATAGGTCTGGAGTCCCCTTGCAGCTGTCACACACTGCAGCCCCCAGTATTGCATTCGGTGGTTTCCAACCTCATACCCAAACCATGACACTATTCCCAATCAATGCTCCCAGTTAGGCAAGATAGAAACCAGTCACTCAAGAAGCCCACAGATAAGCTAGAACATTGCAAACAAGTTCCACACTTTTCCTTCTGGTCCTGAGGGAGAAACTGGAAATTGGACAGCTTTCTCCTGACCATGCCTGGCCCCACTGGATAGAAAGGGTGGGACAAGGGTAAGCAAAAATGCCACACATTTTCTATCGTTTTGAATGTGGCCTTTTCTTTGTTGGGGGTTTCTCCTGGTGGCTGCAAATTCTTAGCTTGTTTTTAGAGTTCCACCAAGTTACTTCGGATTGTAATGTTGTTGTTTATTTGATATTTCCATTGTAGAGCAAGAGCCTGGACTTTCCTATTCTGCCATCTTGCTTCACTGAATTCTAGACGATTCATTTTAAAATTCTGTTTTATCACTTTTCTTAAAATAAAATAATTTCTACTTCTATCCTTAAGTTTACTGACCCTTACTTTTTCCATATTCATACTACTGCTCAGTTTACCTAACTTGTTAAAATTTTATACATATACTTATTCTATTTTTAAAAATCATTTACATATTTTGCTGAGCCTTTTTATCTTTTGCAGTCTCTGAAAATACTTATAAAAATCTGGTCTAAAATCTTTTTTTTCTTTTTTTGAGATGGAGTCTCACTCTGTCGCCCAAGCTGGAGTGCAGTGGCGCGATCTCGGCTCACTGTAAGCTCCGCCTCCCAGGTTCACGCCATTCTCCTGCCTCAGCCTCCCGAGTAGCTGGGACTACAGGCACCCGCCACCATGCCTGGCTATTTTTTTTGTATTTTTAGTAGAGATGGGGTTTCACCGTGTTAGCCAGGATGGTCTCGATCTCCTGACCTCGTGATCCGCCAGCCTTGGCCTCCCAAAGTGCTGGGATTACAGGCATGAGCCACCGCGCTCGGCTAAAATCTTAATTTGGTAACGCCAACATTTGGTTTATATCAGTGTTTATTTCCATTCACTGTTTTTTTTCTTAATTATAGGACACATTTTCCTGTTTCTTTCTGTAGCAGACCTTGTAGACAGGATCTTAAAGATAATACTTGGTAGAGACTCTAGATTCTCTTATCTTCTTATGAATCATTTTGATTTTTTGTTCTATCAGATAGGTAAATTACCGACTAATTACCTTACAACTGTAGAGGCTTAGTTTTATGCTCTGTTATATCTTTCTCTTTGAGTTGTGCCCTTAATCATATTGTAAACATTATAGCTCAGTAACAGATTTTACTTAAAAAACTTGGTTCTATTTAGGTTTTCACGTTTATTCCAAGGTGCTAGTTAAGCTGATGTAACTTGGTAGGACACATTCTAAACTTGGATTCTAAAGGGGCTAGCAGTTAAAAGTCTCCGCCCAACAGTCGCATCCGTCTGACTGCTGCTTCATATTGGGCTCATTAAAGTCTCCACTGCACCTGGGTACCTCATCGAACACCAATGAATTTGAGAGGGTTTAAACTAAGCTTTTGAGACTCTTCCCTCTGTGGCTCTCTCTTGTCTGGGAATTCACCTGTCTCCCCAAATTTCAACCACTCTGGCATCCCTGAAAAACACTCTCTCCTATCTCAAGTCAATAAGACTTCATATTTATATTGGGTTCTAGACATTGGTCAAGGTGAAACTGAGAAATATTCTCAGAAGAAAACCTGAACATATGTGCATTTCACACAGGGAAGTTCATTCCTTCAAAGAGATAAATTCACTCCAATCTCCATAGGGTTTAGGCCACTCCACAGTCACTTCAAACAATGTGTGCTTTTAAAATTATTTTGTTCAAAGTTTTTTTTTGTTATTTAAAAGATTGAGCTGGTTCTAGCTTCTCCACTGTTAATAAAATACATAGTCCATTAAATATCAATTTGACACCATTAAAGTAAATAGAAATCAAGATCAGGCTGAAGAGTTTCTGAGCAAACAAAGCCAGTTAGTCCTTATAACTTAAAAGTGAGTAGCAGCAAAATACTCAGTTTCCTGAGCCCTCATCCTTTGCTAAGCAGAATGATCCAGGAGAATGTCCCCTATTCCTGGTCTATTTCACAAATCAAGCAGGAACCTGAAAGGAACAGGGTCACTATCACTTTACTTCACTCTTTATTCTTTTTTTTTTTTGCTTTTCAGACTCTATAATTTCAAGTGACCTGTCTTCATGTTTGCTCTTTTTTTTTTTTTAATTCTGATTGTTGGAATCTCCTGTATTAAACTTGAAATTCAATTATTTTATTGCCAGCTCTAGAATTTCTTTTTTGTTCTTTGTGAAAATAATTTGTCTCTTTGTTGATATTCTTGAATTGTTTATATCTCAGTTTTTCTCATTTTTCTTTAATTGTCTATTCATGATTTTCTTTATCTCATTGAGCAAATGTATGGCTTGCTTGATTTGCAAACATAAGCAAAACTTAACTTGAGCTATTTCTTGTAAATGGCTGTATTAAAAACAACAATGACAATAACAACTTAAACTCAACCAATCAGAAACAGCCAACTAACTTATAATCTGTAACTAGGAATTTTCCAGTGGAATAGACTAAATAAGGCAACCCAATAAGGTTGTTATACTAGATAAGGTATAATAACAACCAATCAAATATTTTCTTTCCTTTACTGCAGTGTCTGTTCTACAAAAGCCTCTTTCTTTTTCCTTGGTTGAGCTTCTGGACCACTTCTGATTTGGAGCTGCCCAATTCATGAATCATTGTTTACTTAAAAACACTCTAAAAATTTTACTGTGCCTCAGTTTACCTCTTAAACATCATTTATAGGAATGATGTTTAAAATAGGAACAGCAAGAAGATAAAGTACAGAATATATTCTGGAAAATATGATAATCAGTGTAATAATAGCTATGATCTATGTTTGAATTTATAATATCTGGCAGAAATAAATTTTCCACATTGTCCTATATTAAAATCATCTGCCAGAATTTAAGTGAGCTGGATTTAGTGTTCATTTTTTATCTTTAAGGATAAGGAGCAGTTGACAAAAAAAATAAAGTTCATTGACTATGTCTTAAGTACAGCTCTAAAGTGTTACTAATAATTATACCATCACATAGTTATTGACCTAATTTTGATTCTCAATTCTTGCTGGTTTTGTTTGTATAAGAGAAATAAATTTTATTAGTATTATAAATGAAGGAACACTTTGTTTCACTCTGTTACTGCTCTCTTATCTTTTTTTTTTTTTGTGGAGAGTTAAAGAGAACAAGCCATTTCTTCTATTTTTGTTTCCCGTCATACAAAAGAGAAAAAGGGTTTTTCTTTTCTTGTTTTATTTTACAAATGATTGTCAACATTACCAAACCCATTGTTTGAGATACAGTTGCCAAAATATACCATTTTTTTTTATGCCTGGCAAAAAATTATAGGGATTGCTTTGTGGTTATATCCACATGCAATTATCATAAATAGTTTGTAAACTGAGATTGCATGAATAAACATCATGGGCAGATACAAATCATTCGTGGAATACTTTCCAGTCACCTGCAAAATATTTTAGCATCAAGAATAACCTCAGTCAGGAGTATTCACTAATGTGTAGATATTGTGGATTGAAAACTATTTGCAGAGATCAAATACTTAAAACATCCATTGTTTGTAAGTCTAGTATAAAAGATAAGAAGTTAGAATTTTTAGGATTACATTAAAGAAAACAAAAAATAGTGAGCAAATTCTTGAGAATTAAGAATAGCAAGAATAGAATAGCAAAATTGTTTTTTACTTGGTTTACTTTAGTATGATGAGGGAATACTTTATTAAATTTTACTTTAGGGAATCTAGGGAAAAATAGTTTAGGGAACTTTTTGTTATGAAAGAATACATGGTAATATATCATTTAATCACATGTGTAGATTCTTGTAACTACCACCAGTAGCAGTGGTAAAAGTCCTGACTTTCAGCAAGCCGCAAGCCCTCTTCTGATTTCCCCTAGCAAGAAGTGGAGGGCTGCCACATTTTTACCAGGTGAAGATGGAAGTCCAAGCTCCCCATCTAGTCCCAACTGACACCATGGGAAGGAATCCTTTTACTGCCAGTGGGAATGAAATTTTAGTGGCCTACTTGAACACCTCTGATACCCATCCTCATGGGGAACTTGAGTTGCCTCATTATAGCCTGGCAAATGTGGAAGTCTCCAATCTCCATTCAAACTTAGTTGCTGTGAGTTTGAATGGATGGCATCATAATTTTTTGTGACAGAGTAGAGCAGTTAATGTCGAAAAGTTTTCTGTCTGCTAGGCTACCCCATTTCCTACTCTTTTTGGGTGTCTGTCTTTTGGCTAGAAAGAACGTTTATCCAAAAGACCTTCCTTTTTTTGCCATTGCTCTGCAATGCTAGCTTTTACATAAATCAAATCTCAGTTTTTCTGGGACTCTTTCTATTTCATTGTTCCATTTATCTGTCTTACACACATATCCTAAATTCCTAATCGTATAATAGTCTTAATTTCAGGCAGAGTATATCTGCTTCTCTCCTATTTCTTCTATTAATTTTGATCTTCTTAATGTCTCTCAATAATATTTTAATTTTTTAGTTTAGACATCTTGCACATTTTTGTTAGAATTATTCCTAGTCTATTCGATTCCTCTTTCTGTGCTTATTTTCCGTAATTGAAATTACTGACAATATGATAAATCATATTTATGGAATGCAAACTCAATATTATAAAAGTTTATTTTCTCTCCAAATCAATTTATATTTTTAATAGAATCACAAAGAAGATACTCATAGATTATTCTATGCCAATATGAATTTTAGGATTGACAATTTTTTTTTTTTTTTTGAGAAGTAGTCTCACACTGTCACACAGGCTGGAGTGCAGTGGCGTGACCTCCACTCAGTGCAACCTCCGCCTCCTGGGTTCAAGCAATTCTCGTGCCTCAGCCTCCTGAGTAGCTGGAATTACAGATGCATGCCCCCACATCTGGCTCTTTTTTTTTTGTATTTTTAGTAGAGACAGGGTTTCACTATGTTGGCCAGGCTGGTTTCAAACTCCTGACCTCAAGTGATCTGCCCACCTTGGCGTCCCAAAGTGCTATGATTACAGGCATGAGCCACTGTGCCCAGCCAAGATTAACAATTTGATACTCACATATTTCCCTAAATGTTATAAAAAATATTAAGCATCATTGAAAAACTGATTCTATCATGTATGAAATCATCTTTCTTAAACATTCCTGTATTGATTGGCATTTTGAATAGATTTCAGTTAGTTTCAAGATTTACATTGACAGGTTTGAGGTAGCTTCAATTTTCTCAGGTAATTCATCTATGTTATCTTATTCTCACTGACATTAATGTAATGATGCAAAACTTAAGGCTTTATGACGGGGAGATGTTAGATTCTGTGGCAAAACTCTTTCTTGTTCCTATTTTACTTACTAATCAGAATTAGGAAGATTATACTTTTTGGGGCTTTTGGGCTGGCTGAGGTACAATGAAGGTGCAATCTGATGGGTAAGAGTTTTCAGACTCCAGCTGAGAGTAGCTAGAAAGGGCAGTGCTTGACAAGAATCTACACTTGAGTGGAGAACAAAGCCTGTAGCTCAGAAAAATAATGATTCTGCTTAAATCCAATCTGTTATTCATTCTATAACAAGCAAAGGGATTTTCTGTAGAAGCAGGTAAGATGTGACCTCATCTTTTTATCTTTTTCTCTTAGAATTCTTTATTTATCTGGGATAAATTACTTCCTCCTTCAGATCTGTATTTATAGTAGTGGGATATCCAGTATTTATACTTAGATAAACACATGAATACATTACTGGGAAAGGCATTTTGTAAGCCAAATAACACTGGAATGTAAGTCCTGATGACAGGGTTTCATGTCACCATCATACAAACTGTACACATCAACATACAATTCATAAAAATCATGTTGAATAAATTTGGGCTTATTATTTCATATACATAGGATTCACTTTTCCACTTTAGAACATGAAAATTTGTTTATGCAAAAAATGAAGTTCTTTCTGATTGAGCACACACATCTATTAACTTCCTTCTGAAAATTTTATTGTGTCATTCCCCAAATCATTTGCTCACAGTTTAAAACATACTGCTCTTGGCCAGGAATAAGCAATGTATTCTTTTACTCTTTTTATAAAATCAAAAAATTGAAATCAGTGGAGCATAGTAGTGGTATAAATAATGCAGAATCAAAGTTTCAATAAGTGTGGAATTTTAACGAAGTTTTATAGATAATTGAGAGAAGCACAACTACTTCTTGTCTCTTAATTTAGTGCATTTTTTAACCCTTTTAACTTTTTGTAATGTGCACACATTTTACAATCTAGATTTTTATTAATTATTTTCACTTGTCAGTCATAAGCTTTTTAAATCAAATCACCTGGAAGCAGTTTGTTTTGAGTCAACTAATGCATAATTCATTTTTATATTCATGAGTTATTCATGGAGTTTCTTGCAATGCCAAAGAAGATTAAAGTGCAATACTGTGTGAGTGTGTGTGTGTGTTTGCGTGCACGTGTGGGTTGAAAGAAAGGGAGAATGAATGTGAGAGCAAACTACAGGTGTTGAGGGAAAAAAGGCTAACTTACTCCTATGAAATTGAGCTCATTTATCTTCCTTCCCATTTTATCCTAGCTTCTTCATCTTCCTCCCACCAAAATGTAATACTAATATGGGTTAGTGTTTCCCAGTAGGATGAAATGTAGTTGCTCATTCAAACTCCTCAAACCAGAAAGCAATCAATACACTATGGCAGGTATGTTGTTCTAGAAGAAAATTGTTTTTGTGCGTCTTAAAGGAAGAGCAATGAGTATCTGGGTGAAGAAAATCCACCCTGGAAGTAACTACATTTATCTTTCTTCAAGAGAAAAATTATAAAAAACAAAAAAAGTTAACTTTAAAACAATGATTAACTTAAATCTTTTTCATAGGCATTATATAACACCATACCAAAGGAAAAGTACATCAGTAACCTAGAGAAAGTAAGAGAATGCTGTGTAAAGCTCAAGGAAAATGTGGATGTTCAGTGCATTTAAATTACATACCCAAGTTGATATTCAGTTTATTTAGGGATGCATGCATTTCTTTTTTGATGTGTATTAAATATGCAGTAGGATGAGTAGCAATGGAAGCCTAAATTTGAGATTAATAGTTTCCTGCTTGTTAACATTAAATTGACTCTGTAAAGATTTTAATGTAAGATGAGGTGGGACTTAAGGCATCAGGGAATAAACATCATTAGACTTATTGAGGACTCTCTGACACTTCAACATATGACTATATCTGAAGGATGAATACATAAATTTTCACATAGGTGAATGACTTTGAGAAAAGAAAACATTTGTAGAAACTGATGGGTTGAGATAGTCCAAATTGAAGTTGAATTTGGAGTAAAAGTCCCTACCACCAAATTCACCAAAGAGATTACATGACCAGTTATATGGACTTTATTTAATTCAAATTTAATAGCAATATTGTGTGCTAAATAACCTAGTTATATTCTATATATCGGTATATGATATACATATGTTGTATATGACCGGGACTAGGGGGAAGTGACAGGGACTTTTCTTGAGTGCCAAATTTAATGAGATGACAAAACAGTAATCAAGATAGATACATATTTTTATAGATATATTTTTATTTAAGTTGATTTATATGAAACTAATTTTAAAATAATTTCCACTTTTATTTTAGGTTCAGGGGATACTTGTATATGTTTATTACATGAGTATATTGCATGACACTGAGGTTTGAGGTATAAATGATCCCATCATCCAGGTGTTGAGCATAGTACCCAATAGGTAGTTTTTCAGCCCTTGCCCCTACTCTCTCTCCCCTTCCAGTAGTTCCCAGTATCTGTCGTTCCCATCTTTATGTCCATGTATACCCAATGTTTAGCACTCACTTATAAGTGAGAACATGTGATATTTGGTTTTCTGTTTTGTGTTAATTTTCTTAGGATAAGGGCCTTCAGCTGCATCCATTTTGCTACAAAGGATATGATCTCATTCTTGTTTATGACTGTGTAGTATTCCATGATGTATCTGTACTACATTTTCTTTATCCAGTCTTCCATTGATGGGCATTTAGATTGATGCCATGTCTGCTATTGTGAATAGTGGTGCAATGAACATCTGAGTGCAGGCGTATTTTTGGTAGATTGATTTATTTTCCTTTGGGTATATACCCAGTAATGGAACTGCTGGATCAAATGGTAGTTCTGTTTTAAGTAAAGATCAAAATGTAAATTAAAGATAGGATAGGCATATGCTTATTTATGCATTCTAATGTGCTTCACTTGCCTGGTTAATGAGCTTGCAGACCCATGATCAAGCCCTCATCCTAAACAGTTTTATAACTTTTGAACACAAAAACACAATATTAAATTTGGCATAATTTCACAATTTTCTTTGCATATGTATGTTCTTAGCACAATATATCCGGTCCTTCGCAGCTCCACAGAGTCCATTGTTTGGTGGCAGCAATTCTAAGACATCTTTTTGGAAAATCAAGGCACCTGAGGAGCTTCCCTTTGCATTCTTTCCTAGCACGGGTGGCATGAGTAATACTCATTTCTAATAACATTAAATTGTGTCTCTATTACAGAAGCAACCAGAGAAGACACTCACTTTTTGCACAATTGTGCAATGTATGTATATGTGACTGAAAGTTGCCAAGATATTTTATAACCATAAAAGCAGAACTTTGATCTGTTAAGTAGAATAGATGTAGGATTTTAGCATGGAAACTTTACTCTTAGATGGACCAGTGGAGAGATGGAGAAAAAATGGATTTTAGTACAGTCCTACAACTTTAAAATTAAGATCCTTCCAAATAGAAATTACCTCACAAATTTAAAACATTACACAAAATATTTTTTGATTGTTGTAGTCAATTTAAATTGTATTCTTATAAGAATAGAAAATGTGCTAATTGATACTAGCAATTTATTTGACATCATTGTTTTGATATTGAAATGAGATTGTTCTTTAAGTGATTGTATGTTGATACTATTTTATCTTTATTTTAAATGTAATAGTTGACACATGCAAATAATGTATCTATAATATCTGTTTCATTTATACAGCATGATAATACATAGAAAATCATGAACATGTCATTTGTGAAAGGAAAAAAATCTTGGAACCCCAAAATAACTAAGCTAAAAGGAAAAGTCAAGCTGGAAACTGCTTAGGGCAAATTTGCCTTCCATTCTATTCAAAGTCATTCCTTTGTCCACTGAGGTAAATGTAGATCTGTTTGCCTCTTTGGAAAGTTTAATCAGAAACTCAAAAGAATGCAACCATTTTTCTCTTATCTACCTATGACCTGGAAGCCCCCTCTCAAGTTGCCCCCTCTCAAGTTGGTTTCTGAACCAAACCAGTGTACCTCTTACCTATAATGATTGATGACTCATGTCTCCCTAAAATGTATAAAACCAAGCTGTGCCCCGACCACCTTGGGCACATGTCATCAGACCCTCCTGAGACTGTGTCATGGGCGTGCATTCTTAACTTTGGCAAAATAAACTTCCTAAATTTACTGAAACCAGCTAAGATATCTGGGGTTCACACATTTAACTACACTAAATGAAATGTGCGTACATGACATATTTTTTATTTATAGACTCGATCACGATTTCTTAACATTTAATAATACGTTTAGCCCAATTAAATTTATTGTGATTTACATTAAAGTTGGGTTCACTGTTTCCATGCCTTATTTCTTATTGCTGCCTTTTTATTAATTAATATGTTTTACTATTTTAAAAATTTTGTTTTTTAAAATTTATTTTACATCTGCTGGTCTAGTATTTATACAGACTCTGATCTAGTCATCCATAAAACTTTACTGTGCATATTTAATAATGTCTAAATTTAAATAACATTCTAAACCCTCTCCTTCATCTCCTTCTTGTGTCCTGAGCTTGGCACTCCAAGTGCTAGAACCAAGACATGATTTTTTTTAAGTGAATGGATGGGTTCTTGCAGACCTCTTTTGCCACCTCTGGGTTTATCAGTGCTACGAAGAATGTATCTTATTCATAAAATAGGTGTTCTATTGGCATAGGTAACTTCAGGGTACCTGTCATACCATACGCACATAATTGGAAGTCTGTTTATGTTATCTTTATCAGGCAATGATATGGCTTTATATGGCTATGTTGAATTCATTTTGTTTGTTTGTTTGTTTGTTTTTGTAAAACTCTCTAATGATTAATTATATTTGAATTCCAATATTTCCCACTAGATTAGAGGTGTCAAAGTCACCTAATACTGAGCTTCGTTTAGATGATCATTATTTAATAAAATTATTTTTTATTTTATATATAGTGAAATGATTAGCACAATTAAGTTAGTTAACACACCTATGACCTCACCTAAGTACTATTTTTCTTGTGTGTAAAATAGTATTTAAGATCTATGGTCTTAGCAAATTTCAAGTATACAATACATTATTGTTAACTGAAGTTACCATTCTGTACATTAGCTCCTTGGAATTTATTCATCTTATAACAAAGTTTATACCTTTTTGCCAGTATCTTCTGATTTCCTTTACCTTCTTGTCCATAAAATCATCATTCTATTCTGTTTCAGGAAATTCTAATTATACCAAAATTAATTGGTGTATTCGTATTTATAAGTCTTCTGAGCTAAATTGAATTAGTTTGTAATTAAATAAATCATACATGCTATTGGGACTTTCAATGTACTTCTATATTCTTAATACAGTCATTACCAATTATTCTAAATTGCTTTTGTATCTCTGTAGATTTCTTATCCATAATTATACACTTGTGAGTTTTTTGTGATTTTTTAATATTTTTATTTTGTCTTAAATTTACCTATTAACAGAATTATTAGTTTTGTTTATTAGTTACACTTTTCCCCCTCTTTTAAAATTCATTTACATATTCTTTAGTTGTTCCCATCTCTAGGCACATTTTTGTTTACCTTCTAATAGCTTGCTTTAAAGAGTTAAATTATCATCTCTGAGGCATTCCTGAAATCATGTCACATACGATTTAATCATATAATTGTTGTCTTAGTGGCACTACAAATCTTGGTTCTTCTCTTCCAGTCACTGCCTTTGTGACTTTTGGCACATCACCCTTAGTCTGCCTCAGTCAACTCTTCTCTAAGAAAAAATTGATAATAAGGATATAAGTACCTCATACAGAAGTTATTAGGATAAATGAGGTAATAAATGCAAATTGTGCTTGGCAAACTGTAAGGTTTACATAAATATTACATTTTAGTGTTATCATTATTATCATAGATTTTTTTTCACTTTATGAGAATCTTCTCAAAGTGTCTATGAGTTAGCTTTAGTGCTTTTTAAATTTTACTATTAATTTCTATACATATTAGCTATGTTTATTGCTGTGTTTCAATAATGAATTCTATTTGCTTTTGCTATTGATTTTCATTTTCAATCTGGCCTTATATAGAATTTTGTAAAACATTAGTTTCATTAAGACTACAAAAAAAGTGTACTGTATATGAGTATGCAAACTTTTTCTTTACATTATTTAGATCTTGTCTATTATTATATATTTTTGTTAAAATTTTTATGTTGCAAGTATCCTGTCTCATCATCTCTCAGGCACATAAGGAAGTTAAATTTCTTAACCTCTTTGGAGTTAGTAATGTAGTTTATATGACAGGTTCTGGTCAATAAGTAAGTAGAAAAAAAAAAGTAAGTAGAGGTGATGTGTGTTAACGTTCAGACTTAAGCATTTAACGGTCATCCAAATACTGCAGCCTCTTCTCTTATTTATTTATTTATTTATTTATTTATTTATTTATTTATTATTTTTTGAGGCAGAGTTTTGCTCTTGTTGCCCAGGCTGGAGTGCAATGGCATGATTTTGGCTCACTGCAACCTCTGCCTTCTGGGTTCAAGTGATTCTCCTGCCTCAGTCTCCCGAGTATCTGGGATTACAGGTGTCAACCAGCATGCCTGGCTAATTTTTTGTAGTTTTATTAGACACAGGGTTTCAACATGTTGGCCAGGCTGCTTTCGAACTCCTGACCTCAAGTGATCCGCATGCCTCGGCCTCCCAAAGTGCTAGAATTACAGGTGTGAGCCACCGCGCCCAGTCGCCTCTTCTCTTCTTTTGTGACAAAAGTGAAGGAAGTCTTTGTTAAAGTGTCAAGTCAAAGTTTCCAACAGCCTGAATCAATGAGTCATCATATGCAGGACTATGGCTTTGAGGAGACCTCAGGTCTGCAGGGGACTTTGAGTGAATGAAAAACAGCTTTTTGTTTTCTTAAGTCACAAAGACTTTGGGATTATTTGTTAACTAACTTAGTCATAACGTCATCATCCAAGACAATAAAAAAGTAAAATAAAATAAAGTAAAACTAAACTTGAATTGGAACTTGAGGACAAAATGTATTGGAATTAATGAGCAAAAAGGGCAATGTGTCAGGCCAGAGAGCACAGGCAAAGTTGCTGAGAGTTGGTGTAGAGATCAGCCTCCCAGCATCTACAGGGTAAAAGTTTGGACTATGAAAGGTGGCAAGAGGACTGGCCTTTATAAGAGGCCTTGCTTCCAGGATTCTCAGCTGGTCAAATTGGTGACAGAGAAAACAGTGAAACTTAGCTGCAAGACATGAGTACAGGAGAGATGTAGAGGATGTACAGGTTTCCAATCTTTACTCTGATCTAAGGCACTGATTATGATTTTCCAAGATTGCTACACTTCAGAGAAATGCAAAACTATCCACGTTACTAATAACTATTGATTTTTGTGCAGCAACTAGCAAGAGAGATTATAGATCAACTATTCATCCAAGATAGAGGAATATATTATAAATATATCACATATGAAAATTGTGAAAAGAAATAAATATATCCATGTTTTATTCTAAAGTTCAGTGCTAATCAACTTTTTTAAGGAACTTACTGCCTTACAAAAAGCATTCTTACAAAAAGCCAATCAAATCTCAGGTGACTAGGTCAGTAGGGCAATTTAGTGTCACTATGCCACTGTAGTTGTTTTATTTACCAGACTCGTGGTAAAACTGTAAAACAAACTAACAAAATGACAACAACAAAAGACTATCAAATAATTCTCTCTGGGTAAATTATAATCTTCCATGTATGTGATTTGACTGTGTTGAGTTTGTCAATGACACAATGAAACTGCCAGGAAAGGTCAAGTAAGACATAATCACATGGAAGGATGTCCAAAAAATGGTTTTTAAAAAGACAAAGTGGATATCGGTGTCTATGAATAAGAAAAGGACCCTTATTCCAGAAAGCTGGGCTAGAAAGATGTAATCTCAAACTTGAAGAAAAACAGCAAAAAAAAAAAAAATAATTTAAAACACATAATAAACTGTAAATTATAAATTTAAATATTTTCTTCTTACCTTTAAATACAGTATATATTGATTTTTACTGAAAATTTTTAAAGAATGAAAGAAAAAAGGAAGACTATTTCATCAAAGATTATTTATTGTCATTTTTAAGTGTTAGGCTCTATAAAGAATGCAGTAGATGTATGAAGTGTGAATAAGATTAATAAAGTCCTTGCTGTCAGGGTGATGATAAAGGGAGCACTTTCAGAGTAGCATTCTCTGCAACGTAGGCATTCTGCTGCACTTTTAAGACACTCAGGAATATATGCCCAGTGTTGGTTATTGCACTTCAAAGAGACTCCACTGTAAATCTGCTTTGGATTTTTGTTTATTTCTCGGGTTTCATTGTTTTTGTTCTGAGATTAGTTAGATTCTAAACCGGTAGTTAGTCTTTCCTCATATATGAAGTATCTTCTTATGTGGTTAAGACTATTCTTTTCAATAGCCATCTTAGTCTCTAGCTGATGATCATCAAATAAGGCCTTAGTTAAACTAAACTAGTTCAGAAGTGATAGCTTATGTTAAATAGTTCTACAATTTGGTCCAACATAGGAAAAGTAGATTTTCATCAGCTGATTTAGTTGAAGTCCTTTTCTTTTCTTTTCCTTTTCTTTTCTTTTCTTTTTGATGTTATATTGTATTTCTTGTGAAATACCTTATTTCCAAGGTTGGCTATTCTTATCCTATTATGATGTAAACTTAGGTTTCCTAAGCTATTTTTCTCTGCTTGGTATTAACAGATTTTCATTTAATGGAATGCAGAAACATTCCATTAAAATGGAGGAGAGGTTTTAAACAATAGTCCAAAAATACTTAAAAGTATTGAGACATCAAATATTTCTGTTTTAATAGAATCAAGAAGAAAAATACTTTGAAAGAAGGGAATTTATAAAGAACATTAATATTTTTGAGACATATCTTGGTCTTACAGATAAACTATCAAAGAACAAACCTTAGCACTGTTTCTTACTTTCTGTACGATTTGGAGCAACTTATTTAATTGCTCAAATATGGTAATCTCATAGAACTGCCTTTGTCATTACGTGCAATAGCTGAATAGTTTTTTAAAGGTATTTTATGAAAATTTTAATGGAAAAAAAAGAAGAAAGGCATATTTAAGGAAAACAACCTTTTATATGCTAAATACCCAACTTCATTATTCTGAGATGTAATGCCAACAAGTAATTAGCAATATTTTGTTATAATATCATTGTATTATACATTTATTAATATAATACTGTTTATGTTTCTGTGTTCAGAAATAGTCTCTTAGGGCAAATATTTGATTTTTATAACTTGTCACCTTACAGCTCTTTTATTTTCACTTGTATAAAGAGCTAAAAGAGTTATCAAAATATACATGAGAAGCCTGTGCAGATAGAGTATTTGAGATCATTATTCACCTAAGAAACCCTTGAATCAGCAACAGGAACACTGGCATAATACCTTGCATTTTAGCTGTGTGTGGAAAATGACCTAACGAGGAGACTTAATGTGCAAATCTCTTGTTTGAGTTTGCCAAGCAACATGTTATATCAATGAGCTTCCACTACTGAAATCTCCTGTCAAGGGGAGGAATGCTTTAGACACGAGTTATTGTTTTCAAATATAGTTATTATTCAGAGGTTAAACATAAGTAAGTGTGTTTTTAAGGAGGGCACTACCATGTTGGCTTATTCTTCATTTACTCCTACGTCTTTATTTTTACCCAGCCCCAAGCCCCAGATATATTAAATAATGGCAATTATCCTATCAGCTTGTCTTCTCTATTTGTCCCTATGGGAAACAGTTGCTGCAATGAATTAAAACATAAGTAATTTAGATAAATACAGCTATTAAAGTAACTCTCCTTCATCAAGAATGCCAGAACCGGTCCTACTTTCCTGGGTAATATAGGGATAGTTTCCCCAAATGTTTTTTTCTCTCCACTTCTTAAGGAGCACTTTAAGTGTCACTTTATTGTTTGGCACAATTTCCATTGGTTATAACTGTGCCCATCACCCTTCTCACTATTGTTTCCCTCCATAACCCACTCTCTCTCATGCACTGGCTCTGGAATTTTCCAAATTCTGAATCACTTGATCAACTCAACTTTACAAAGTATTTAAAATAATATTATATCAAAGTTAATACATAATAATGTTGGTTTTGATATAAAATAATACTATGCCCATTGCAAATATTACACTGCAGATTTTTTAGTTTAATTTTATTTTTATAAGACTCTAAAGAAGGCATTCCTTGATTAAAGAGTCATTCCAGAATTCTGGAAAATATGTTTATAAATTTAGGCCTAGCTGTGCTTTTTTTTTTTTTTGAGATAGAGTCTTGCTTTCATCGCCCAGGCTGGAGTGCAATGGTGTGGTCTTGGCTCACTGCAACCTCTGCCTCCCAGGTTCAAGCGATTCTCCTGCCTCAGCCTCCCAAGTAGCTGGGATTACAGAAGCCTGCCACCACGCCCGGCTAATTTTTGATTTTTTAGTAAAGGTGGGGTTTCACCATTTTGGCCAGGCTCATCTTGAACCCCTGACCTCAGGTGATCCACTTGCCTCGGCCTCCCAAAGTGCTGGGATTACAGGCGGGAGCCAGTGCACCTGGCCTAGCAGTGCATTTTTAAATGAGAATTTGTATACAAATTTCTCAGTGGAACCCTAGAGGATAAATGGACTGTGTCATGCTTCACGTCTTGCTGTGCTCTGTTGATGTCAGTGCTATTTGGACAAGAGCACTGTTGACTGTGATCCTATGTCTCATATGATTGCTTGTCTAGTTAAAATCAACATATGCAAGTCCTGTCACAACATTTTGATGGTTTCATGTAAGATTTGGAATTTAAATTGGTGTGTATTTGTTAGATGTCAATAATACTGTCAAATAAATGGTATTTTCTCTCCATTGAAACTGATAAACAATTGAAATATTGGATGTAGCATAATATGGTTGGGAAACAAAAAGACAATACTGTCTATAATGTGTTCTACTGACATGTCAATTGAAGAGTTTTTTAATAATAGAGAAAAAAATGAATAGAATTTCAATACAATTTCCAAAATAGTGTGACATTTGAACTCTGGCATGCTCAATGGAATACTATACAACCTTTAACAAAATGATAACATAATAATCTCAAATGAACAGCTATAATAGAATGTAATTAAAGTATGACCACACTTAAGAAAAAAAAACCACATACATGTTAGAAAAATAAATAAAATAAAATCAGACCTTAAAAATTTGATTAACCTACTTAATCACCACGGTCTATTACACTTGAAAATTGTAACCATCTGGATTCACATGGCATATCTATTAGGACTATATATTGAGATGATCTCTGTCACCATGACTTAGTTCTTTGGCTCAGGGAAATATTTCTTATGAAAGATAAAACTCTAAACCAATAAATAATTTTACTGTTTGTATTAGGAATTTCCTACAGACGAATTATCTAGTACAACAGTCTCCTAACCTTAGGAAACTATTTAAGAAGCAATAGTTTAATATTTAAGACTAACCACAAAACCTTTGCTTTGCCATGCCTGCCAATCCTAGAGTATTATGTCAGAGACCTTGTCCAGTCTCTAATAGTTCCTATCTTGGGAAAATCTACCATAAAACACTAAGTCCAGACTCTAAAGCCTATAACTATCTACTTTGGCTCCCAACTTCTTAGATGCTCCTAAGTGTCCTTAACTCTTTCAAGCTGGTGTTCCCCCTTATGGTAGTGAGTTCTAACAAATTTAGCTGTGCTTTATTAATATGCTACATGTTTAGGAGAGTTCATTGGAATGTTAAAAGGCAAGCTGACTTTGACTTGACCTTGAAAGTCAAGTTGACCTTTGTAGCAATAGACAAGGATATCAACCCATTTACTCATACCTTCCAAAATGTACTGGCATGCTTTCACTAGATTTTGTGTCCTTCAGTCCTAAAGCTTAACTCTACACCAAAAGTCAATCTCTAATTAAGTTCCTGCCTATGTTTGATGGTCAGTTTGATTATTTACCTCTTATACACTTTTTCTCCTCTACATATACTTTTTTGTTTGTTTGTTTGTTTGTTCTGAGACGGAGTCTCCCCCTGTCACCAGGATGGAGTGCAGTGGCAAAATCTCAGCTCACTGCAACCTCCACCTCCAGGATTCAAACGATTCTCCTGCCTCAGCCTCCCGAGTAGCTGGGACTACAGGCGTATGCCACCACGCCCAGCTAATTTTTGTATTTTTAGTAGAGATGGGGTTTCACCATGTTGGCGAGGATAGCCTCGATGTTCTGACCTCGTGATCCACACGACTCGGCCTCCCAGAGTGCTAAAATTACAGGCATGAGCCACCTTGCCTGGCCTACATATACTTTATAAAAATACTCATTTCTTTGATATTTTCATTCTGTGGTGAAACCTAACCCCATAGTCACATTTTTGGATCCAAAGAATTTCATTGTCACATTATTATTATTTTTTAGTCTGTCTATGCTAGGCTGTCTGCTTGAAGTAAATATTTCAAACAGTTCTTAAGAAAGTGAATATTGACAAATTTGAAATATTTTTTCAGATAATTAAGCCTGTATTTTATTAAAATTAACTGCTCAATGGTTTAAGGAACTCTTTCATACATTGTATATTTCAACTATACCTGTATGATTATTCCTGTGGTGTATGAAGAAAAACGTTTTCAGTGTTGGTTAGATAATTAATTCAATTATATGACTCGGTGATATTTTTCATATGATCAGCCTACAATACCTTGCTGTCATTACTGAAGTAAAACATTGTACAATTTCTTCTTCAGATCATTCACCTTCGTTTCTTTAATACCACATGGCCCTAAAGGTCAAGCAAATCTGATGTTTTCTGGACAATTTTGTTGTAGGAAAGAGAAGGTAATTGGAAAAATAAATGTTTCCATATAGAACTATGCTTTGTCACGACTTTACACTCGAAAGATAAAGATCTTCAGAGCAGGATGATGTCACATGTTTCACTGACTTTCTCGAAATAAATTGCTTATTAAATCTTATGGTACACATACATGGAATTGATCAGACAGCTTAACTCTTATGTAACTATGACACAATGGAAGACTAAAAAGAACATTCAGGAGCATCTGTTTCACAAATGCTTCTAATTTTACTCTTCATCTCAAAGCCATTCATTTAAAGTTCCCTGAAAAAAGAAAAGTGGTACTTACTGTACCTCCTGCATGTAGCTGGCTACTATCTACCTTGTAGTTCTCATGGAGACTTTCATCCAAGTAAGCTTATGTTTTTTTTGTAAAGATTAATTAGTTCTGAAAGTATTCTGGTAGGCCTGGTACATACAACGCAGATGTGAGGAAAATACTGAGGTGGAACCATTTATTCACAGTGCCTGGCCTACTATTAAAAATTAAAAGCCAAAAAAAATCACCCCACATTCCTGATTTCTACTAATATATGGGATTTTGTGAAAGCCAAATTTTTTCCTGATAGGTCCTTAATTACTTCTACACTTGTGCAGTAATATAATGTCTTTGAGACAAAAGGAAAGTCAACGAAATTTCTTAGCCATTGGCAGGAAATCAAAGACACAAACCAGCTACAACCAACTTTGTCCATTATTTTCCTACTATAATTTACAAGATAAACTGTGTTCGCATGTAAGATGTGAAGCTGAACAATACACAGAGTTGTTGGTTTTCAATTTTTATTTAAAATTGGACTAGGTGCAGACTACTGCACAAGGCAGAAAATCGATCTTCTCTATAAAAAATTTTTTAAAAACCTGGTAAAATCATCAGCCCTTATTTTAATAGCCAGTGCAGTAAGTTTTGAAAAGAACAATACTGTTGTGCTTTTATCAGTTCATATTTCATTTTTGTTACGTTTCAAATTTAGGAAAATGTACTCCCATCTGTGTACGATAAAATGAAAATGAAGGACATGCACGGTGGCTCACATTGTAATCTCAGAATTTTGGGAGGCCAAGTGGGTGGGTCACCTGAGGTCAGAAGTTTGAGACCAGCCTGGCCAACATGGTGAAACCCCGTCTCTACTAAAAATACAAAAATTAGCCAGGCATGGTGGCGGGCACCTGTAATCTCAGGTACTTGGGAGGCTAAGACGGGAGAATCGCTTGAACCTGGGGGGTGGAGGTTGCAGTGAGCCAAGATCGTACCACTTCACTCCAGCCTGGACAAAAGAGCAAAACTCCATCTCAAAGAAAAAAAAAAGAGAGAGAAAAAAAAATAAATGAAAATGGAAAAAAAAAATTTAGGGGTCGTGTTGAGAATTATTCACAAAATTATCTACTTAGTGAAGACCTGCCAGTAGATTTGTAATCTAAAGTTGAGATTGCCTTCATGAACTGTATGTGTTGTGAGTTCTGGGATTGTAAAACAATTTTAACATTAATCTTCACCAAACAGAAAGATGGAAAAGCAAATGTCTTTTATCAAATGACCTGATAGTTATTAAAGAGGGATAAAATGATTTTGGACAACAAAAACAACTTGTGTTATAATTTATGATATGCTTTTACATGTATTATAATCCCCATAAAACCTAGTGATGTGGATATCATTTTTATCACTGCTATTGTCCCTCAAATTAACTTAAATGATGAGAGAATATTGCTTTATATACACATAAAATATAATTTGTGTCTGAATAATTCCATTTGTCTCCATGATACAACTCTTTTCTCCAGTGCCAGTTGGACCTATAACAAAATTTCTGTACATTCAGACTGTATTTAAACCATAAATACAAAAATACAATAATCTATGACTCTCAGCCCTTGCACTTGAACTAGTTTCATTCTAGATATTTAAATGTTGACGCGAGCATATAGAGGCTACACCAGTACTGTGCTCTGGGTAATTAAAGACTGTGATCTCTGTATTCCCAGGATTCCTATAATCCCTTTGGGCATCAATATTAGAGATTACACAAATTTCATGACTGGGATTCTGTCACATCCTCTATGGATATCAGCTTTTCACTAGTGCCAGAGTCTATTCTCTAATATAACTTTGTTATCTGTATCTCTCCTCGTTCATCCAAGGCTAGTTACTGCTTCAAACCAGATGGGCACTTCTAGCTCTTAGCACCATTATTTTTCTACCTACTGAATACATGAATGGTCACTGTCTAAAAAGTTCTTCTACCTTCATCACATATCACATTAAACTCTGGATATTAATATGAGCCCAGATTGTGCTGTCATTTACTACATACACGTTCTGACTTTCACCCTTGCTACCCACCTATGGCAAGATGACTACTGATGGGCATCCTCCCATCTCTCTTTCTCTCCTCTCTGCTCTATCTTGGTCATTTGATCAATTTGGCTCATTTAATCTGTGCTTCGATCTTAAAACATAAAGCAGCACATTATCTTTCCTGTGCAACAGCGTTTTACCTCTCTAAATTTTTGGTCCACCTAGTTATTCTTGTTATTTTCCTTCTTTATTTTAGATCTCTAGCTTTATAATCAAATAGTTTTATATGCCCTGGATTCTTTTTGTTTCTCAACATCTTGTATCTCTTCATTTGTCTATTGAGCTTTATCTTCCTACTTAGTATTGAGCCTATTTATTTCTCCAGTTATATTGTTGTATATAAGGTCACTTAATATTGACCCAATTTATTTCTTCGGTTTTATTGTTGTATAAGGTAATTCCCCACTCCAGAATTTGTTTAAAAAAATCCTGTTAGATATACTAGCACCCTCTCATCCACAGTGGAGGGGAACTAGGACCCATTTCAGGGACCCCAGGTTTCCTGATGGTTTGCTGTCCATTTAATGTTAGGAGTAGCTCAGAAGCTCATGTTTTGCACTTGATTATAGTGATCTTTTGACAAACCAGAATGGAGTCATTTGTGCTAAGTGACACATAATCATACTGAACTTTAAAATGGGCCAATTTTCCAAAAAAAACAGATTCCAGTAAATGTGAGTCAGAATAATAAGAAAATCCCTTCTCTTTAAACTTTGAAACAGCCAATCTGCTTTATGTTCTTTTATTCTTCTTTCTTCAGCCCTCTTCTGCTTATAAAGCCAAGTTCCTCTGCTCAGTTCATTGGAGCACTCATTCTATTGTATATAGCAAAGTTATTCCCATTATAAAATTGCAAATAAAAAACAATTAAAATCCTTAAACTAAACTTCTTATAATTTTGTCTTTTGACACATTATTGCAAGTTTGAGTTAAAAAGTAGTATGACAATTTCAGCATATTATACAACCTCAAGCAATATCAGATATCCAAAAAGCCTATACTCTCATTTGATTAGGAATTAAAATAGATAAAAGGCCTCATAAATTGTATCCCATCTACATAAATACATTCTGATGCCATTTGGCCTGTATAATGTCACTTTCATTTTTCTTCCCAGTAGCTTTGACATAGAATTTGAATGAGCTCTAAACTAAAGCTTTGTCATGTTCTTATATAATATCCTAGTATGCTCTTTAATTTTTATTTCTTATGAGCCCTTAGTACGGGATGAAATTTTGAGGCTATATTATTTTAGTTAAGATACCCTATAATATTAACATAGACATTGCATGTCTTAGATTGGGATATTTATCACTCCAGAACAAACAAAGTTAACCAATGTCCAGTCCCTCCAGGACAAGATAATATCCATAATTGAGATGCTGCAGTTGTTCAGAACACTATTTACTTCCACACTGATTGTTGACTAGCAATTCTGAAGCAACCTTATATCATTGTACCAAAAATTATTGCTGCAAAAAGAATGTAACTTTGGTTGCCTTGATCTTGGTCAAAGTCAGTAAACCCATGCAAATGTAAGAACTGCTATGAGGAAGATAAAGCAACTCTATCTTTGATGCTAATCTGCCATGGTTACTTTTAATTAACCTCTATTCTGGGAATGCCTTCTAAAATTTCTATTTTATCCACTATTTCTTGTATAAGTATAAGTACTTACTGTAAATCCTCCCCTTAGATCAAAGTCATCCTTGATATTATTGTACTTACCATGAATTTTGCCTTTAAGCAATTTTCCTGCTCCTCCCTTCTGAAGCAGGTATATACTTCCCTGGGTCTAGGGGGAAATGGTATGGGAGTATGGGGATTCATCTTATCTTGTGGTTGTCTGAGATATGGCTTCTGTTCGAAAGTTCTTATTCATGTTTTGTTCTGAGAAATTGGATATATCAGCCTGTTTCTTCAGCCTCTCAGCTTCCTTGACCTTTGCAGGTAGGTTTGGGTAGACCTCACTGCAGATCATGATAAAAATAAAGGTTTCTTTTAAAACACAGAAGAAACACCTCAGAAGAGGTTGGCATTCATTGGCAATTTGTTCTGATCTCTGTATCCTGGATCATGTGACAAATATAGATATTCAGTTCTGGAATGGGGTGTGTCTGAATTAATTGGAGAATTTATTGTTCCACCAATTGCATGCCAATCAACCAATTATGTAATGAGAATGCTCTTATGTCTATCATTGATTGCCTGATTGATGCAAATCTCCCTGGCCAAGAATGGTAGGACCATGTATTTGTGATTAGCATAATGATAATTATGAAGATAAAGCTGGCTAGTTATAATACTCTTTCAGATAAATATTATTACACAGATAACAAAGCTTAACTTGATGCAATTGCTGACTCCATTCTGAAATCATGTCAATATCCAAGTGATCTTAATCAGTCCATGAAGAATGTGTTACTAAGAACAAGTTGAGTCGTTTTTCTGTCAAGTATTTGCTAGATTAAAATCCCAGGAAATAATTTTCTTGTTGATGATGAGACTAAGTAGGAGAGCATGTTCCAGTGTTAGGGGGAAAGATTGGAAGTATAATAACCTAACAGGTTATTCCTGCCTGCTCCACCAAAAAAAACACTTCACTGAGACCATGGTATTGCAGTAAAGAAAGAGTTTAATTAATAAGATGCTGACCATATAGGAGAACTGGAGTTATCACTCAAATTGGTCTCCCCAAAGACTTGGAGGTTAAGGATTTTCAAGGATTGTTTGGTGGGCAGGGGTTTAGGGAATGGCTGTGGCTGATTGGTTGGGGATGCCATGATAGGGGTGTGGAAAATGATTCTCCTGCATTGAGTCTGCTTCTGGGTGGGGGCCACAGGACACATTGATTTATGAGTCATGAGTCTAGGTGGGATCTGTTGGGTCAGTGGGTTGACAGAACAAATACATCTGATAAACATCTCAAAAGACCAATATTAGGTTCTACAATTGTGATGTTATCTATAGGAGCAATTGGGGTAGTCAGAAATATTGTTGCCCCGGTCACATGACTCCTGAGCAATAAGGTATTATAGAAACTACATCTACATTTTAGCAGAATTCAGGCCCCTCCCATAATCCTGATCTTATGGTCTTTTATGAGTCTTACAAATACAGTTTCAACCCCTGAACAAAACGAGAATTAGGTTTAGAGACAGACTGTCAACATCTTTGCTTAAAAGGTATATTAAAAATGAAATTCTTCCCATGATTAGTTTGGCCTATGCCCCAGAATGAGTAGTGTCAACCAGCCCGTGAGACTAGAAGCGAAATGGAGTCAGCCATGTTAGATTTCTCTCACTGTCATAATCTTTGCAAAGGCAGATCAGAAGGGTGAAAAATCTAGGGAGACTGGACTTCAGACTTGGATAAAAGAATAAAATTCATGTCTGTCAGCCTGACGTCAAAGAGAGGAACATAAATACCCAGCTGAGTGTTACACTTATGAGGATTGCAAAGAGATCTCTGCTTGTTAGTCCACTCACAGCACTCCAAGGCTGACTGCATAAGTCTCATTGAAGAGCCTACTTGCTGGTAGCAGGGAGCTTTATGCAACCCCAGCTTAGATCTCTGTAAGCTCTGGGTCTGAATTTAGTCTCTAGCTATGGTGACTCAGAAAACAAAACAAGCTTCAGAGTTAAATGTGCCTGCATATGACTCTCATGTCTGCCACTTTTTCCTGTGCACCTTGGTCGAATTACTTAAATCCTCTAAAATTGCTTGTTTTTTAAATTATTTTAAATCTCAACTTATTGGATTGTTTCAACTATTAAATAATATATTTTATGTAACATACTTAGCAAAGTGCCTTAATAAATAATGAAAGGTCATTATAGTAGGAATAATAATAATTTTAATAGTAGTAGTAAAAGCAATATCTACCATTATTACTATTTTGTTGAAAACGTAACTCTAGCTTGCTATTTATATTTTTCCCATTGGTAGCAATTTTCACTGCTAATAAATCGATGACATTTTTCCTTTCTAATGCCATGGTTAACTTGATATTCAATTATAAACACTTAAAATTTATATTCTCCTTCATTATACAAAACTTCCAAAGTAAATTGTATGCAACAGTAGGATAAAATTTGCTACTTTCTCAAAATGCTATGTAGCAGAATATATGGATTCTTTCTTTGTTTCTATTTCTATATTACATCCACATTATATTATTGACTTATCAATGTGCATCTACAGTGTGACATTGTTAAACCAATGCTTAATCAAAAAAGAGCAGAGCTATCATCCCTGGCTTGCCTCAAGGTTAACTTTTCTGTCAAAGCAGAGAATTGGGTGAGTTCACGGTAACAAATCGATGAGACCCACGGTTTAATGATTTTATGGTTTTTAATGTGTAGTGAAGTGTTTTGGGAAATACAAAGTAATAAATAAATGTTGCTGTTTATTGCTGCTCTTTGTAACACTTTGGCTTTGCTATTATTTTCACCATGTGGAAGTGGAATTTTTCATGAATCTTTTCAGAATCTCAAGGAGATTATAATAGAAAAACAAACAAAAAAGTAGTATTCAGAAATTCAACAACTAGCCCTGTGTTTACAAATTGCCAGTTGTGTGTTAGCCTCTTAACCACACCATGCTTTGTTGTCTCCCTCTGCAAAGAAAACATAATAATCCTGTCTTGCTCAAGTCACAGGATTGTGGTTATTATCAAATATGCTAATAAATAAGTGATTCATAAATAATACAGTTGTGTTAAAAACGTCAAACTCAAACTTCCTTGCTAAGTTATTAACAATGAAAATACAGGTCAACCCACAGTGACCTTCTCTTTCTACTTGACTTAATTCCCATTTTCTCTACCTACTAATGATACAGGATGGGGGAAGGGAAGTGTTGGGAAGAGAGGGACATGGTCCCTTCAGATGATAAGGAAGGGAGGAAGGGAAGAGCGTGGTCCCTGGCTAGGGCTCCACCCCCTGGCCTGTGCCCACAGACCTAAGTGAGCACAGGCATTTTTGTTTTCCTGCTCAAATGTTCCATTTCCCAAGACCACCCTGGCCTTCCACACCTCCATCCTGTGCCTATAACACCCCCGAGAAGCCAGAAGGAGGATAAAGTGGGAAGGTTTTCGCTCTGGAGACTGGTGCTCAGAGGCCCGTGCTCTCCTCCGACTGCCCCAGCCAAACTCCACCTCACTGGCCTGCAGGCATGCAGATGCCTGTTGGTGCCTTTCTCTCAGTGTACAGCCAACTGTGTGTGAGAGCACACTGTGTGTGAGAGCCAACTGTGTGTGAGAGCACGGGCCTCTGAGCACCAGTCTCCAGAGGGAAAACCTTCCCACTTTATCCTCCTTCTGGCTTCCCCTATCTGCTGAGAGCTACCTCCACTCAATAAAACCTTGCACTTATGCTTCAAGCCCAGGTGTGATCCAATTCTTCCAGTACACCAAGGCAAGAACCCAGGATACAGAATGCCCTCTCTCTTTGCAACAAGATAGAGGGTCTACTTGAGCTGATTAACACAAGCCACCTGTTGTACACCCTGCAAGTGGGACAAAGGAACTTTTCCCATTTCAACAACATATACCACTTTACACAGATGTTCAATTGAAGAATGAGATGTTATTCTTTCTTTCTTGCAGGCATTCTTGTTATCTAAGAGAAATATACAAGTGATGCCTAGAATCAATGGGAAAGTGTATGATCCACTGCTATTTTGTAAAGGTTGGTTACAAAAGAGGTATGAATTATAATGACTATTTATTTGTAACATGAATGAACACTTAAAAATCATGGTCCTTGGGAAACGTGGGCTTTAAGTATTTCTTTTTCTTCATTCAACATACATTGTCTACGTAAGACTAATTAATGAATTCACTGTCATAGGATTTACCATGTAATTTCTTCTCTTACCATTAGTGGGTGTTGGTGTGGGTGTGGGTATGTGCACTCATACACATATAATGAAATAATCTGCACCAAAATCAGATAAATATTTATGACTTATGGGCAATCTATGTGTAACGTATACAAAGAAATATGAACATATGCATGCTATTTTTTTTTAAGTTTACTTCAGTTACTACTCATTATCTATCTTAATAATTAAAACAGTTACAGGGGCATGACATACCATAAACATCATATGAAAGTCAAGACCCTTTGGAAATGTGTCTTCAAACAACTTCATTTTTTTTCTTTACTTCAACATTCAACATGCCCTCTCTATGCAAGCCAAATTAGTGATTTGCTGTCTTTAGGCTATATCATGTAATTTCTTTCTCCCACACTATTTCAACTTTTTTTCTCCTGTAAAATTATTGGGATAAGGAATCGTGCATTTTATACTCTTATACTTTCTTTACTGTTTACAGCAGCATATATTCTTACCAGGCACTGAAATATTCTTTGATTTTTCCTGGTCCAACTGATCAGTTCTTAAACATAATTATCCTCACTGGATTTAAATTAATCTAATTCTAGCTTTTACTTAGCCACTTTTTCTGACCCCCAATACAAGTGCAAAAACAACACAATCAAAAATTTCCCACCATTTGCCACTTTCATTTCTATCTCAGTGATCAAAGGTGTTTTTGTTTGTTTGTTTGTTTTTTAGACAATGACCTTAAATTATTTTCCTCCATTTACTGCCTTAGAGGCTCTAAAATAATGAATTGAAATAAAAGGTACAAGTTTGGTGAGACCCATCACATAAAATAGAAAATCAAAACTAACGGGAAGAGGAAAAGAATGTTAATAGTCAACACCAGTGATTTACAAACTGTTATTTTATAACAGTTTTAAAAATAGGTGTTTTAACAAACAAACATTCTCTGCCTTAAACAAGATCTTACTTGAAAAGCCAATGTTATTTAATAGGTTATTTGGAGCCTTCATGGTCCAAGTGAAGCAAGATGGGATCCGAAATTCCTAAAATGTAGACACCTATTTTTCAGTCCCTGCACTGGTTGGTTGCTTCAGTGACAACTTAGATTTCAGGAGGTTCATAGTATTTACACTAATACTGCAATAGCAGTATTATGAAGCCCTGGTTAAATTTAACTCTTAGCTTCCTAGTGAAAAGGCAGGAAGGTACATATATATATTGCAGTGTCAGTATGTAATGGGAAAAAAAAAAGATCTTACAAAGAAGCACCTTTTTTTTTTCTTTTTTTATTATTATTATTATTATTATACTTTAGGCTCTATGGTACATGTGCGCAACATGCAGGTAAGTTACATATGTATACATGTGCCATGCTGGTGCGCTGCACCCACTAACTCGTCATCTAGCATTAGGTATATCTCCCAATGCTATCCCTCCCCCCTACCCCCACCCCACAACAGTCCCCGAAGTGTGATGTTCCCCTTCCTGTGTCCATGTGTTCTCATTGTTCAATTCCCACCTATAAGTGAGAATATGCGGTGTTTGGTTTTTTGTTCTTGCGATAGTTTACTGAGAATGATGATTTCCAATTTCATCCATGTCCCTACAAAGGACATGAACTCATCATTTTTTATGGCTGCATAGAATTCCATGGTGTATATGTGCCACATTTTCTTAATCCAGTCTATCGTTGTTGGACATTTGGGTTGGTTCCAAGTCTTTGCTATTGTGAATAATGCTGCAATAAACATACGTGTGCGTGTGTCTTTATAGCAGCATGATTTATAGTCCTTTGGGTATATACCCAGTAATGGGATGGCTGGGTCAAATGGAATTTCTAGTTCTAGATCCCTGAGGAATCGCCAAACTGACTTCCACAAGGGTTGAACTAGTTTACAGTCCCACCAACAGTGTAAAAGTGTTCCTATTTCTCCACATCCTCTCCAGCACCTGTTGTTTCCTGACTTTTTAATGATTGCTATTCTAACTGGTGTGAGATGGTATCTCATTGTGGTTTTGATTTGCATTTCTCTGATGGCCAGTGATGGTGAGCATTTTTTCATGTGTTTTTTGGCTGCATAAATGTCTTCTTTTGAGAAGTGTCTGTTCATGTCCTTTGCCCACTTTTTGATGGGGTTGTTTGTTTTTTTCTTGTAAATTTGTTTGAGTTCATTGTAGATTCTGGATATTAGCCCTTTGTCAGATGAGTAGGTTGCGAAAATTTTCTCCCATTTTGTAGGTTGCCTGTTCACTCTGATGGTAGTTTCCTTTGCTGAGAAGCACCTTTTTTTAATTAAAAATATTTTTACAGTGTGTGTCTGATGAATCATCACTGAGAAACATATTTGACAATGTCTTCAAAATAGGTCTTTCAGAGCATAAAAAATTATGTTTCCTATAGCTGTATCTTGTATCTATGATCAATAAAAACCTGGTAGATTTCTGTTGATATAAATAAATTTCTGCTTGGGGTTAAATTGCTTAAGTTCAAAAAAGTAGATTTTAGTAATCTAACGTAGTATAGGAATAACTGAAGAGTGGATATATGGAGATAGAATGTGTATGTCTCCTATAAATATAATATATTTTTGCAGGTTTTTTTAGTAGAAGCTGGGTAGCACTTCATTTTAGTTTAAACTTTTCAGTGAAAACCTTCATGACAAATTTGCTATATAAATGATTAAATATATGTTTTTAAATACCCAATATCTAAATTTTGATTTAGGCTGCCCTTTCTTTTCGGCCCTCTCCCCTTTGTAAAGGATGATGTGAAATATTTCATGTGAGAAATGCCTATTAAAAATTATAGAAATTACTTGTATTAGATAGAGTTTCCCATATTTCAGTTTAACACTAAAGATTGAATTTATTTTACATATTTCGGGCAGCCCTGTTCCCACTCCCTATCAGTCAACTTTCTATATCAGCGCAGGAATGAATGGAGGAAATACTCCTTTCTGGATAATCTCTGAAATAAAGTCACAGTACTACACCTTTTGCAAGTTAATCAACATGTGAAAATATTTAGTCTCCTCTTCTTATGCCTTAACTAAGAACCTCTTGAAACAGACTTTCTGTTAAGGTAGGGGCTTGAAGTTAGCCATTAGAAGTTATTTTTTCTCACTTTTGGCACTTCTTGATCTCAGCAATATATACGTATGTTTTCATTTTTCTCTTTCTCTCCCCTTCTTCTTATCCCCTATCTTTTCTTTCTTCCTCCTTCCAATTATTTTCTCCTCTTTGTACTTCCTTCCTTGTTTTCTTCATCATGCAATTATTTATTTCATCATGCAATTATTTATTTCATCATATATTTAACAAATAATTAAATTATTTACTACCTGACATTTTCTACCAGCCACCTATCTTAAAAAATGAAAAATGCCTAACTCACAAGAATGTAGTATAGGTTAAAAAATAATTTTATAAGGAGGGGTCAGTTTTACATACAATGCTGGAAGCTTGTATATTCATAGATCTTTGTAACCAAAAGCCTATCAATATATTTCTTTTTATATTTGGCAAGAACAAAATTATTGTTGTGATATGGGAGGAGTAATAGTGAAAAAGAAATAAACTCATATGAAATAATAAAGAGGGTTAACTTTATTCTGCATTATTTACAAAGTCATGGGCAGATAATAAAAAAGAGTGAACATGAGATGAATATTTGAGATAATATTCCTGGCATAGGTATGAAGGGCTGAACAAAGGACAGTGGAGACTAGAGGATTATCTCAGAACTTATTATGAAAATCCAGAGAAGAGAAGATGAAGACCTGAGTCAAGTTTGAGGTAGTGAAAAAGATAATTCAGATACAAGTCTGTAGAAATCAGTGACTGTCTATTGATTGAATGTAAGAAGTGGCTGAGGAGAGAAATACATGACGTTTCAAAATTTTTCATATAAGAAGACAAAATAAATGGTGCAACCATTGCTAGCATTTAAACAACTCAGAAAAACAAGGAGAAGAAAGATTTGGGTTCACAGATGATGTATTCAGGTTTGTTAATTATTGTGATAGATACAGCCAAAATAACATTTATCTTAACACTTTGCTTTATTCATTTCTCTTTTACTTAATGTCGTTTCTATATTTGTCCCATCATGACAGAGTAGCAAAGGCATATAGGTTCATATCCCAAAGCCAGACTGACTGATTTTATATCCAGGATCAAAGGTTATAGCTTGTATGAATGTGGGCAAGTCGTGTCTCTAGCCTGCTTCAGTTTACTATCTGTAAAAAGGATCTAAATATATAATTGGCAATGCCTATCTCATGGGGTTGTAGTGAGAAGTACATTACTAATATGTGTAAAAAACTTATATAATTGTGAACTATTATTATTATACATCTGCTCTATTACATCTGCTCTATATTTTCTCAATACATCCCACTGAAATATTTTCATTTACATAACTCACATTGTTTTAAACACAAATTAATTATTGTTGCCCATCCCTTCCCCTGAAAAATGCCTAACTATGAACAGTATTGTCTGCACCTTTACTTTCTGTGCAGCATTATAATTGGTATTTTATACATCCTATAAAAATGTATTTGTCACATACATGTGGTAGCCCATATGATTGATAAGAGCCATAGAGGTGAGAAAGGATGTTAAGTACTAAGAATAGACTGTTTGAATCAATTACCCTTGGGGAGATGGAACCTAGAATCATCTGTATTAGAGTGAGGTTTGAAGTGTTTGAATCAATTACCCTTGGGGAGATGGAACCTAGAATCATCTCTATTAGAGTGAGGTTTGAAGACCTCAAATTCAGGGTCTTGTAAGTACAAAATAATTTTGAATTTCAAAAAGAGGGCAAAAACAAGAACCTTATTTGAACCGAGTTCTAAATGTAGAGCATTGCATGGATAGGGAGAGAGATGGTCTCTGAACTAGAGGTGGAAAGTGAAGAAAAAGCAAATAGAAACCAAATTAGAAGATTTCAATTGTCAGCAAATGGCAAACTGAGTATTCTGGGAGCAAATCCCTGCTGCCAAATAAATAGAAATGCTAGATAATATATTTTTAAGAAATGGTTATAATAAATGGATGGCGAGTGAAATGACAAAATAAGATAACTTTCCAGGCCGGGTTGGTGGGAGGAGGAATAAATATGAAGAGGAAAACACAAAACTGAGGGATATGCCTGAAGGTATTTGTAATATCAGGAATAGAAACTTGATGTTTAACTACCACTCCTGGAATGTTAATAATTCTTTGAGCTCTTCAAAAATAGAAAGCTGGAACTGAAAACTCCACCTGAACACAGATCTCAGAATATTTTTCTTTCTATAAAACAATATGATAGAAAAAAATAATAATTCTATCAGCAAAGTAAAAAAGCCAAAATTTTTTCTTCTTGTCTTAAATTTAAGTGAAAAACCATATTGAAAACCAGCCCCTGGAATTCATAATGCAGCTCCGCTCTCATCTGCATTTAGCATTTCAATGTATAACACTTGCACAAAGAAGAAAATCCCAAGTCCATGCATTAATTTAAAATCTCTTGAACTTGGTAATCTGCAGAGGATGATGTAAATCTGATATGGAGAAAGTAACCATAAAACAAATCCCTTGAGAAGCCCGATTAACTTCCTAAAATTCTAAGTTCAAGCACAAATATATGTGTGTGTGTGTATGTATGTACGTGTGTACATATAGAAACTTGTCCCCATAATTTTGACTTGGAATAAATAAATGATCTTTAGACTTATCTTCTCAGAATCTACATATATTGAAATAGTAAATAATTATGGTTAATATATTTGAAGAAAAATACATTTATTATATGTCTAAGAAATAAGCTTATATGTCTGAGAAACAAGATTATATGTCTAATAAACAAGAAACCATTAAAAATGACCAAACATATTAAAAAGAAAATTGTAATAGTTTTTCTAGAAAGGAAAAATGAAATCAGTGAACCAAAAACACCTCAATGAACAAAATAGAAGCAAATTAGTAACAAGTTAAAAAAAGACAATAAATAACACAAAATACAAGCAAAATACACAAAAAAGTGAAAAATTTAAGAGATAATGGTAATGACTGTGGGTATACTGGAAACGATATAAGGCACCAAACTTCAGATTCAAGAAGTCTAGTGAATCTCCACAAATAAAAATAAACAGAAATTCCTGTCTAGGCATAACAGCCCTGAAAGTCTTAGGAAAATCTAGAAAGGGAGAAGAAAAGCAGATGACTGGCAGATTTGCATTAAGATGATATATTAACAGCAAAAATATTTGCCTGAACACAGTGGGAAAATAACTTCAAAGTTATAAGATAAAATTACCATGTACTATTAGTGATATGTTCGATAATTTAACAACAGGAATTGAGAACTTACTACCAGCAGACTTTCGATTTAAAAAATTCTGTAATTTTTTCCAGGAAGAAAATAAATACTCCCAAAAGAAAAGTCTGAAATACAAGAAGGAAGAGTCTACATAGAAAAGTGTAAAAGTTCAACACCAGCAAGTGTTTATCTATGGATGAACAAAACACATTAAACAAAACAAAAAAGACTAAGTGTAAGTAGAGACCAATAGCAGCATAGAATCCATCAGTGGAATACTGAAATACTAAGCATCCTAAAGTCCTTAAGTTGTCTTAAAGTTGGATAAGAACAATGGGTAAATTTAGATTTTTAAGTGGTATCTTAAAATTTAAAGGTAAAAATAAAAGGATAAAGTAAAACAGGCAAATAATACTCAGTACAAACGAGGGACAAAAAATAAGTAAAAAGGTAAAACTATACCAAAAAAAGCGTATAATAAAAAAGAATAGATAATGTATTCAAAATACAAATCAACAAGATAAACTGACAGGTTTTAAACCAAATATATGATAGCAAATTGGGTCTAGAAGATGTTCTTAATCTAATTATGTATATTTAAAAAGAAAAAATATAAAAAATATTATCCAGAGGAGTAAGATAGTAGAACTATTCCCTTTAAAATAAAATACAGTACAGATATGTCTTCTATTACTGATTCTCTTCATGGTAATGGTGGTTTTAAGCAGCAGAAAAAAATACATGTTTTATTTATGTATCCCCATGGATATTTAATTTGCCTGCAAAAGAATAAAAAAGGTAATCTAAATACAAATCATTACAATATTTAGTATAAAGATAAACATATCTTAGGATTAAGTGTATGATAAAATGAGTAAGTAAAGAGATAAAATAGAGAATCTTATGCATCTACAGTTGAGTTTAAAATATTGTTTCTAAAATGATACCAATTAAATACTCAGCAAAAAAAGATACCTAGGAATAAATCTTACAAAAGATGCTCATAACTTTTATGGGGAAAAAATGAAGTTAATGAAACAGTAAATAAAACCAAAATAAATGGTGCAATACATTATAATTACATATATGAGAAGACAGGATGGAAATGATGTAAATTTCTCACATTAATCCATAATTTAAAATATTAAAGAAAGTATTATAACTTTGAGAACCTAATAAGCTTATCCTAAATATTACACAGAGAAACACAAAGTCCAAGAAGGACAAAAATAATTTGAAAACAAACCGGGCTGATGAACTCATCTCACCTGATATCAGCTAGAAAAATCAGTAAAGTGAGGTATTGGTGCAGTGATAAACAAATAATTTGAGTGGATTACATACACACAGAGCCCATGCATATATGAGTATTGGTACATGCCCTTTGTGTAGTTTAACACTCTGAAGGAAAGGATGAGATTCAAGAAAATGGTTCTGGTACAGTTGTTACTGAAGCTTAAACCACTTGGGAAAATCAACTGGTCTGGATTAAACCACTATATTCAAAAGCCATCTTCTGTAAAAAATAAAATAATGTAAGCATTTATCTTTATAACAGGAAAATGGGGGAAATGCTTTAATTAGGGGAAAAACAGCCAAACCATATAATGAATATCAATATATTTGACTTTACCTCATACTTCAAAGGTAAACAAACAAACACCTATAAACCAACAGAACAGAGAAGAGAGAATCCAGAAATAAATACATCAATTTATAGTCAATTTATTTTTGACAAAGACATCAAACATGCATTGGAAAAGCACACCCTCTTCAATAAATAGTTCTGGAAAAATTTGATATTCATATGCAGAAGAATTAAAATAGACCCCTATCTCTTACAATACACAAAAATCAACTCAAAATGGACTAAAAACTTAAAAGTAAGACCCAAAACTATGAAACTATTAGAAGAAAACAGGATAAATGCTTCATGACATTGGCTTTGGCAAAGATATTTTTGGATGAGACTTCAAAAGCATAGGCAACAAATGCAAACATAGATAATGGGATTATATGAAGCTAAAAGGCTTTTGCACAGCAAAGGAAAACAATCAACCTGAAGAGTGAAGAGACAACCTGTAAATTTAGAGAAAATGTCTGCAAACTATTCATCTAACAAGGGATTAATACCCAGGATATACAAGTAACACAATAACTCAACAGTAAAAACAAACACACAAACAAATAATCCAATTAAAAATGGGCAAAGGATCAAGCATTATATTCACCTGAATTTAGAGGGCTACTTGGCTCATTTCTTTCCCTGGTAACTGGACTTCGGTAGTAGCAACAACATACCACTGTGTCCAGAAGTTAGGAATCCACCTGGGGACTCAAAGAATGATTTTAAACCCTAAGTCTATGAAAGACTTACCAATGTGGCAGAGGATAATAACAAAAATTGCCAATCGGTTGTTTCCTTTCTCTTCTTTCAGACTCTAATGGACTATCTTTTCTATCCCATTCAGATGTTTTTTGTTGCTTAGGAAATAAAGTTTCTGATTAGTGTTGTTGTTGTTGTTGTTTTAAATGGGCAAATAATCAGAATAGACATTTCTCAAAAGAAGGCACACAAATGGCCAACAGGTACATGAAAACTCATGAACAGGTACATGAAAAGCTGCTCAAAATCACTAATCATCAGACAAATGCGAATGAAAAATGCATTGACATATCTCATATCAGTTAGAATGGCTAATATGAAAAAGATAAAAGTAACAAATGCTGCCTAGAATGCAGAGAAAAGGGAACTTTTATACACTTTGGTGGAAATGTAAACTAGTACAGCCATTATGGAAAACTTATAAAGATTCCTCAAAATGTAAAAATAGAACTTCTCTATGATTGAGCAGTGCCACTAGATATCCATTTAAAGAAAAGGAAATAAGTAAGTTGAAAAGATATTTGTACCCCCGTGTTTATTGCAGCACTATCCACAGCAGCTGAATATGGAATCAACCTGTATCCATCAACAGATGAATGGATAAAAAAATTTAATATGCATACATAATGGAATATTAATCAGCCATAAGAAAGGATCAATTCCTGCCAAACCCAGCAAGTTCTATCGTTCTATAGCATTGTATGGTGACATTAGCTAGCATTAACTTGTATTATTTTTTCAAACAGCTAGAAGAGAAAATTTTGAATGTTCCCAATACAAAGATATGATAAATGTTTGATGTGCTGTTACTCTGTACCTAATAAATATGTGAAATTATTACATGTCAATTAAAAATTTAAAAAAGCAAAATAACCATCACCTAGTCTGCAGAAAAAAAACAATAAGCACAAAAAATTCTGGGCATGGGGGCTCACACTTATAATCCCAGCACTTTGGGAGGCTGAGTCAGGAGGATCACTTTAGCCCAGGAGTTCAAGACCAGCCTGGGCAAAACAAGCATACTTCGACTCTACATTTTTTTTTTTTAATTAGCCAGGTGTGGGAGTGTACACCTGTAGTCCCAGCTACGCAAGAGGCTAACGCAATAGGATCACTTGAGCCCAGGAGTTTGAGACTGCCATGAACTATGACTACATCACTTCACTCCAGCCTGGACAACAGAGCAAGACCGAGTCTTAAAAAAAAGAAAAAAAGAAGAAAAAAAGAAGAATAGCCTCAATTTGAGGGACTATACTTATGACACATTTAAATAGTGAAGAATAATTACCAGAATTATATATTAATCTATTTTCTCCTACATTTTTCCTGATAATAGGAAAAAGGAAAACAACGTATTAGAAAATCAGCAAATATACATGAAGTATTTAACCTTATAAGAAACAAGGATGGCAGAATGGCCAATCACATATAAAAATTTTTCTCTATTATTTTTAGCAATTTAAACAATACAAAATAAATAACGACGAGATATATCTTTTTAAGAACCAACATACTGAGAAAAAATTGAAATCTGACAATAACAATTATGGCAAGGGTACAGCACAACATGAAATTTTATATGGTACTAGGAGAAATATAGTTTGAGATAGCCATTATAGTGAACATTTCTTCAAAACCTATTATTACTTTTATTATTATATTCTTGTATTTTTTAAGCATAATTCTGAATGGTTGAATTCAGGGAGGTAGGATGCTGGGTATGTGATTGCTTAGTACAAGCAGATGCTGAATTATTTCTTTGTATCTAAGAGGTGTGGTATTAGATAAGTTTACAGGATTTAAAGAACTCCGAGTGAACCAACATAGATGTACTTTACATAATCACTGTATTTAAATAAATATAATTGAATATAAAAGCTCATTATTGAAAATAACTCTGCTTAGCATAAATCATTTTCTGAAATGAAGACACATAATCTCTCACGTGTTCTCCCTGCCTCCCATTCTAGCTCTCTTGAGATCACTTTCAAACATTGACATGTCTGATGATCTTACAGACTTACTTATACTAGCTAATCTCCTGGGTTCTGGAGTGCCTATTTGTGTGATGTGCCTCCATAGGAATTATTTAAACTAATTTTGCTGACAAAATAATTACCATAAATAAAGGCAGAGTTTAGCTGTTCTTTTTAAGCTTTTGTTTTCAAATACAGAAATGCCCTTTTTTCTCTTCACTGATTAATTTCACTATGTGCTCACTTCCAAGGCTTTTATATAATAATACAAATTATTATGCATACAAAAGCAAGATGAGATAGTGTAACCACTATAGTCTATATTTTTTCTATTTTAAACCGGACCACAGCAAATAGTTTTGCTGAAAACAGAAAAAATCAATGAATCATAAAATTACTAGAGCCAGCTTTTGAAAATGTAAATGTGATCATCTAATTTTAATAATCGGTTAGCCTCATTTATAAGTGAAAAGTCTGAGCTCTCACAGCCAGTTAGTTCAAGAGTGAAAACCATGTAGCAAGTCCTGCTGCTTCCCCTGGAATCCTCCCATTGCACATCAACTCCCTTGAGTTAAATTAGTATTCAACTCAGTATTTTACTGGATTCAATAATCTGCTTGGACTTAACTGGAAAATTCAGTCAAGAGGGTCTAAACTAAAAAAAAAAACAGTGGCATATTAAAATTTGGCCAGCACTCCTAAATATTGATGAAACACCTGGGTGGGCAGTATAGGAAAAAGGGGTCATAGACTATGAGATAATTTGTACACTTAATGGGGCTTGATAATATGCATGACTGTAAACATTACAGTTTCTTCAACTGTAAAATTGGTGCTTACACACAAAGCCTGTTCAGAGTCCAGCAGGCATGTGATTTGTGAGGGTCCTACACTCACTGATAAAGCATTCTTTGTCCTTTTGGGTCTCATCAGTTCTCAGTCTCAAACTTGTTTAGGGAATGGAACTGGTGAACTAGTGCACTTCTTTACATTAGGGTACAAATGCTTTTTAAGGGATTGTCATTTTCAGTTGTCACCTTGTCACTTTCAAGGTGATTTTGCAGTTTGGTTGGGAATAAAATGTTAAACCAAGAGAATAAATAATGATAGTGTGTGAGCTATAAAGAAACGATGGAGAGAAAAAATTTAAAGTAATCAATATGATAATAAAAATATGCAATAGAGATGTCATCCTATTTTCATATCCAGAAAGATCATATATAACAGTGTATATAGTCATTCTGTCCATAATTAAACTACTTAGATTAAAAAATATTTTTGAATATCTAATTATGCCTTAAGCTTTTATAGATTGTATTCCCCAAGAAGGGCACAAAGAGAGGACAAATACCAGTTTTAAGGAAATGATAGAACTACTAAGCTTATTTATGATTTTTGCTCAAGAATTGTAAGACTGGGTTGGGCATGGGGGCTCACACGTGTAATCCCAGCACCTTGGGAGATGAGGTGGAGCATTGCTTGAGGCCAGGAGTTTCAGACAACCCCGGTCAACATAAAGAGACCCCATCTCTATTAAAAAAAATCATAAGACTGGAAAGCCCCTTCATATAAGGATAGCGACTGACCAAAATTAGGCATAGGCTAGAGGTTGGTATAAAATAAGGAAAAACACAAAATAAACTTAAACTCTGGACTGAGAGAACCTAAATCAGATTTACACCAATCGGATTCCTTAATCCTTCTGAGTAAAGCTAATTGAGAGTCGGAAGACCACATACCAGTGATCATATGATATAGTCAGATATTGTGATATAATATGATATCAGGGAGACACTCATGATAGTATGAATATATGATATGATATATGATACCAGTGATAATATGATATGAGTTAGATATCATGATATAATATGAGCCAGGGAGACATTCGTGGGCAGTAAACCAACCTGATCTCTTATTAATTCAAAGTCATTAGAAAATTGTCTTTAATTCTCAATGTCTTCACCTGAAATGGAGATATTTATCCAAAGAGTGAGACTTGAGGAGAACTTAGCTTATATGCAAAATACATGGTAGTTATTTGTCAGAATGTTGGATAGTGGACTATCATTCTGCTTGAGAATGCGGAATTGTGTAAATGGAAATTAACGGTGCCTACGTAGGATTCTCAGCTGGTGAGATCTTCTCACTGAAATCCTCAAAATCTGAAGGACACTCAAAATACTATTCTCTACTGCCTTAGTATAGTACAACTACTAAGTAATTATTTGAAAAAAATATTAGTTTCTCCCTTTATCTTTAATAGGCCTCTGGTTTTATAATACATTAAGTACCTAGTATATTAGTGTGCAAGAGACTATAGTATATATATATTTTTTTATTTGGGACTGAGAGAAAAAAGGGGGAGTGTGTGAAGAGCGACTATTTTATAGATCCAAAAATACTTATATTATTCACATTTTGACATGATTGAAAATGAATTGTGCTTTACAATTTATGGTTTCCTGCAATTACTGACAGATAGGAGGTAGTCTAGATTGGTTGATATTCTTAATGTCAAGAATGTAACCCATCCATGCTTCAGTCAACAAACCATTTAGGGTCTACTTGAGAACGAAATATCAGTGCTAATTTTCATCTGTAACCTCTGTTGACAACATCAAAACTCACAGAGTAAGATGTTAACACATCTTGGAAGACAAGAGCAAGTTTTTCTAAAATTCATCTGGAAAATCAACTCACTCTGGTGATTTGGAAAATTAGTAAACTGAGACCTGAACCTCCTTCTTATCCTAGCAGGATGAACTCCATCTGTGGTAAGCTTTCCATGGATTTAGTGGCTTCTTCCCATCAGGTAACATCCCAAGGGCACTAAAACCTCCAGGTGTCAGGCAACTGGCATTTCCAGACAAAATTTGAGCTGACACTCAAATCTAGACTACCTAGTCCTAAAGCCATCTATTTGTGCTCCCACTAAGAATGCCATTTGTCACTATTGCCCTTTGAGAAGTGGGAATAACAGGATGGGGAAGGTTCCCTCCACTAGATCACAGACCCACTCTGCATGTATAGCAGAGCAAAATGTCCCTGGTACTTCTTTCAGTGGGACAAGAGGAAGATTAGGAAGCCTGATTCTTCTCATCTTTAGGAGTCTTTTGCTTGCAAATTTCCCATGGAAGCCTTTTCCTTCTGACCTTATATGTGATAGTGAAAATTTCTCAGAGTCTTAGCTGGCTGCAAATTAACCTATTTTATAGAAAATAATAACTTAGAGAAAATAGTGGAGCATTGACCAAGGCTGCATCACAAATGGTATTGATGGAACAGAGGATGATCTCATAAGCAAGGTAAGTATGACGAAGATTCCCTGCCACAAGATTTGGGTTTTGAATGTGAAGAGGCTTTAGTTATACCTTAGTAAGTTATTTTGCTAAGAATTTACTTTTGTGTATGATTACACTTATGTTTAAATAACTGCAAACATGTTCATTCAATAAATACAAAATAGAAATGCTAAGAGATTTTTAAACAACATTGAGTTATGGTTTAACTTGAAGCCTTTATTATTTCTTAGTGACTCAGAAAATTTGAAACATGATTATAATTGGTAGCATCATAAATTTCATGAAATACACAAAAACCCTATGATAAGGAGAGTAGCAACCTCAACAATATGACCACTTTCATTTGTAAATAATTCAATTTTATTAAAATAATTTCAGGGTCGTGGTGCCCATTTGCACTCTAAGCACATGTAGCCACCAGCAGAGCAGAGACACCAAAAATTGGAACAAATAAATGATAAAGATTTTGATGTTAAGATACATGAAGTAATTATTATTGAAAAAATCAGAATTGCTAGATATCCTAACAGTAATGTTGAAACTAACTACTGATTTAGTTATATGTAAGTATGGAGTTAGAGGAGATGAGGCATGGTAATAATTTGACTGTATATGAATACCACTAAAGCTCTTTAATCTGTGGTTTCTACTATTTCTAGAAAGCATTTTGTTTATGATTACCCAAACTAATAAGGTAATTGAAAGGAAAGTAGAAAAATAAAAGGCTGATCTGCTAAAATTACAGAGATATAAATTAGATGTATCTCCATGGCAACCTTTTCCCCCAAACCCCCATGCCCTTAACTCATGCCATGAGATTGTATCTTACAACTCAAATATTTTGCTTGCTCAGAGTGGTCTATGTTAGTATACATTCCCAGATATTGAGAAGAGAAAATTAGAGGCATTGCAAAAGTGATAATTCCTAGCAATGGCTATATCCTCAAACCCAACAAAATTAAATAACAAAGTTATTTTTCTTTTCTTTTTACCTATTATTCTACTTCCCACCCAAATCCCATAGCCTTCTTTTGGCTTTCTTATTTAGGCTGTAATTACTTTTGCATAATTCTTAAATTTATTTTTCTTATGGAAGTTATTTTGGCTTATTGACCTTTTTTATGTTTATTATTTCTTACCTTTTGGGCAATTTGAAGTTTTCCCTGCCTAATCTATCATTCTAATCTTCATAATGGTTATTTCTCTGGAGTATAGTTATGATTACACTAGCTAGTGTTTCTCATGAAATACATGACATTTTCATAGGCTGAAAAAACAGAAAAGATAATTGATTTTATGTAACTCAAATTTCTATGAGTGTTTTTGTTTGAGTGTCAAGAATTCAAATCACAACCCTATCATTAACTACTATCTGTTTGATTTTGGGAAATTTAGAAATTATTTACCAGCTTCTCATGTGTTCACACATTGTATTGTTTTTGATGATCGTATGTCTTTATATTAGTGAGTACTTTTGGAATGAATGCACACGAAAACAGGAGCAAGTTTTTGGCATTTCGGCAGCTGCTGCCACTGAAACAGGGCTTGAATCTCAGAACTCCAAGATGTGCATTATCTACCCTAATGCTGAACTGTTCTCAGGAAAAACCTGATCTCAAGATGCGTTAATCAGAAGGCTAATAGGAGGACTGGTTGGGATTCTTAGCTTTGGGGTACCCCATTATCCCTTACACTCAATAGCACTATCAAAATATGGTACAGAAACTTTCAGAAAATAAGGTCGTTTCTGGATTAGCTCTCTCCATCCCTGGATGAAAGAAATCTGAAGGCAATAGACGAGTGTTTTCCTATATTCTCAGCTATAGGGCTGCGGAGTCTAAATGACTATAGAATCTCCAGTGTTTCATCATTATTATCTGATGCTAGATTAAGTAGACATGGTGTGGGGTGTGTGTGTGTGTGTATGTGTGTGTGTGTGTCTGTGTGTGTCTGTGTTTGTCGTGTTTAATCCAGCAATGATTATAGAGCTTCTCAGGCCAAGTCTCTGTTATTTTCAAAACACAATTGCAAGTTGAAAGGGCTAAGTTTTCAACCTTACTTCAGTATAGATGAAGAGGTATCTGCTCCAAATTAACAACACTGCAAAGAGTTGTCAAGATGTTTTCACCCCGGTGGATAGAACCTAAAGACTTTCTGCACTGTGATTTAAACTTGTCCAGTGGCAGAACATTCTTTATGATACCACTAAATTTTAAGTACAATGGCTCTAGCAATGACATGGTTTACACGAGCAATTCCCCTTTTACAAGACCTGTAAAAACTGTGCTAAAATGTGAATAATCTTGACTAATGAGAACTAATTCCTTAAATAAATAAAATCGTGATTTTCCAAAAGGGCTCTTTATAAAACATGCTTACAATTACACAATGAAATATTGAATCATGTGAATATTAATACTAGGAAACACAATAATCCTACAATGTGCAACTTGTTCACCAGATATTTATGCTTCATAATAGTCAGTAATGACAGATAAAACATGTAAGTAGCTTTTGATATCCCTGGTTATAGTATAAAGAGTGTTGTTTTCTATTCATTTGTGGTGTCAATAGTGTTAATGAAATCATTTATGCAAATAATTTTACAAATACAGGTTTGTATGGAATAACACATATAAACTTATAGAACAGATTCTCTAAGTGCTTAAGGGACACTGAAATTTGAGATTTATTTATAATCTCTACAAAGCCAACTAACAGACTGTAATTATGATTTTATGTCCTAAATTTTTAAAAAATCCTAAAAATGCTAGTGATATATAGAGTACAGTTTGAAGATCAATTTTTACTGTTCAAAGAAATTTTACTTGGCTTACCACATTTCTTCTTAGAAAATATCCCCTTGCAGCAGGTAGAGTTGGTGTTATTTACAGTTTACATTACATAGTTGATGGCCAGAAAGCTACTGTGTATAAGAGGTAGGGCTTGCCCCTTGACCTGACTCCCAGGCATCTGTGCTTTCCATTGGAATCATCTTTGTCTGACAACTCTGCTGAAAACCTTGCTGGCCAGAGGAAGATTTTTGAATGATTTTGGAGATGATACAACAGGTGATGTTCACAGAACAATCCTCTGTAATCATCTGTCTGTTAGCAGTACCTCCATCTCTCCCATTCAAGAAAGTCTATCAGAATGTGAATCAGGAAGATGCTATTAGACATTGATCTGGTGAATCTCTCATATTATTACCTTAAAATTATTAATCTTCACTGCTTTGAGTACCAAACACCTTCCCTTTGGACACTAAAATAATGAAACTTTCATTAACCAGTGTTGGGAAGTAGGAGATTGGAAAATCAAGACTTCTTATTATTGGCCTTTAAAGAAATGCACCAAGGCTACAGATGTAAGTTGGGGAAGACTTTTAAAATATAAGCAATTTAGATGATAGCCTTTTTTTTCCCCTTCTATCACCATTATCTGTTGTCCCAACCTAGAATAACCTTGGAATTTGGTAAAGAGGAGAAGGAATAATTGGGCAGAGAAGAAGATGCAATGGACCATCTGCCCTCCAACTCACACCTCTGGACTACAACCCGGTGGGAGAAGGGACAAGACACCTGGTGAAATATAAGGGAAAATAACTAGTCCTACCTCAGTCCAGGCAAGAATGCCTGTGCTGAGCACATAATTTGCATGAGTGATTCTCAATCTTTTTGATCTCAGGAGCCATTTTCTTCTTTGAAAATTATTATTATTATAGATCTGAAAGAGTTTTATTACATGGTGTGTGTGTGTGTGTGTGTGTGTGTGTGAAATTAAAACTAAGAAATTGTTTAAAACACAAGAATACGTAAATACTCATTTCATTAGTCAAAAAAGTGATGCGATTACATGGTGTGTAGTCTCTGCAAAATTTCAGTAAAATAGGCATATAACACCTTAGTATTATTATAAGAAGGATTCTGACCTCACAGACCCCTGAAAGGGTCTCAGGAAACCTCAGCATTCTCTAGACCATTCTTCAAGAACTGTTGCTATAGAGGGCCCTACATGTCTCTCTCTCTCACACACACACACACGCACATACACACACACACACCTGCAACATAGATACCATTTTCTGTTTTTGGTTATGTGAAAAAGATTTTAGAAAACTTGGTGACCAAATGAGTACTACAGGAAAGCAAGGTGAATTTAGGACTTATCTTTACCCTAGAGTACACAGAGCTCAGACCCCAGGAGTGTGAGCTCCATACATCAGGCCAGGAGTATGGAGAAATCCACAGCCTCTTCCCTGACAAAGCAGAGAAAAAGATCTTGCTTTGGCTTAATATTAACTGTCTACAATCACCAGAGCCATTGTCTGGGTAGACTGAGTTCATCAGACAACAGAACATGGTGCGTCTTCATTCCTCTCTGTTAGATTTGGGAGGCACTTAGGACCACTTGGAAATACTGGGTCAGAACATTTAGGTAAAGAGCAGGAAAACATCTGCTTGATTCAGCTACCCAAAAACCTAAATCAGGTATTAGTCCATTCTCAGATTGCTATAAAGAGCTATCTGAGAGTAGGTAGTTTATAAAGAAAAGAGGTTTAATTAGCTCACGATTCTGTAGGCTGTACAGAAAGCATGGTTGGGGAGGCCTCAGGAAACTTACAGTCATTGTAGATGATGAAGGGGAAGCCAGCACCTCTTACATGGCTGGAGCAGGAGATGAAGCACCTGTGAAGAAGGAGGTGCTACACACCTTTAAACAACCAGATCTCATGAGAACTTACTCAATATCAGGAGAACAGCAAGGGGGAAGTCCACCCCCATGAGCCAATCGCCTCCTACCAGGTCCCTCCTCCAACACTAGAGATTACAATTTGACCTGAGATTTGGGCAGGGACAGAAATCCAAACCATATCAGTCCCTATCCTGGCTGTAGCACAACCAGTCACTATCTGGAATCCTCAGCTCAACCCAGCTTTTGTTCTGCTCTGTCCCAAGGGATCAAAACTATTGTTCAGGGCTAGGTTTCCAGAGATCAAGACTCCTTTAGCCTTGGTTATATGAAGGCTCTCATAAACATTACTCTCTTCAGACCTGGGGTAGGAAGAAGACTATGGACTTAAAAAGAAAAAAGAAAAAAATATATATCTTCTAAATATTTTGTCATAAGGTATGTGGGTACATTTCTATACTTTCCCCAAGCCCATTAATATTTTGACAAGAAGGCAAGATAATTGAGAGGCTGCTATTTCCTCCCTGATGTGTGTGTGTGTGTGTGTGTGTGTGTGTGTGTGTGTATGTATTATATATATATATTTTTTGAGACAAGTTCTCACTGTCGACCAGGCTGGAGAACAGTGGTGCAATCTTGGATTACTACAGCTTCCGCCTCCCAGGCTCAAGTTCTTGTCTCAGCCTCCCCAGTAGATGGGAACATAAGCATGCCAACACATCTGGCTAATTTTGGTATTTTTGTAGAGACAGGGTTTCATCATGGTGCCCAGGCCAGTCCCAAACTTTTGAGCTCAAGCAATCTACTCGCTTTGGTTTTCAAAAGTGCTGGGGTTGCAGGTGTGAGCCACCATGCCCATCCCCTGACACTTTTATGTTTAGTAGGCCTGCTGTGTCCCCCAACTCAACAGAAATGGTGCTGTCAAAGAAAATGATGGCAAGGTAGATCTGTATGCAACATTGGCTAGGGACCACCCCTGAAATTTTTTCATGGCTTTGAAGAGATTTGTTGGAGAGCCTAATTCCTTGTAAATAATATGAACTAGGAGTGACAGCAACATGGCCACCAAAATGCTACTGGACACAACAAATTTTACAGTGCACATTTCCCATTTTCTAGTTGAAAGGAAATCTAGAGTAAGCCTCCAACCAGGGACATAGAGGAAAAAGTTGAAACCTCAGAGTATGGCCAATGGCAGGGCATTTATGTAGGGAGGTGGATTAGCAAGGGAAGCCTAGTCACGAGAGGCCCCACCTCTCCAAACCAATCACAATTCAAAGCAAATACCAAAAGAACTGCCAAGTTCATCAATTGTGGTAAGTACAGAGAAGTAACCAGGGGTCATACACTTTGCTCTCTCTGTCATCATGAAGTTGTTTGATTTCTCTTACACAAAGATGCCACTTTTGGTAGAAGAAAATAGAAGGGAGGACCTGGAAATGAATATAGTGTAGTTCTGGAAATATACCAAATAAGTCTAAGGAAACCATGGATAGAATGACCAGATTAGGCATCCTATGTCTTCCCTTAAGAGAGTTAATTATAAATTCATTAAAGAAACATAAGAAAAAATTACTTTTTTATTCACTGGAAGTGGTCACTGTGGAAATTTCTAATTATGCCATTAGTAACATTGAATCTTCTTTAATTTATTCAATATCTAAGAGGTGTTAGTTAAGATACAATTTATGAGTTAGCTCTTAATTAAAACATTTAAAAAGCAGCAAACAATGCAAAGTATTGGAGGTAGAGTTTAGATTCAATAAAATAAGAGTTATTTCCCTGAATATGTGTTTTCACTAATGCTGACTTTTTTTTTTTTTTTTTTTTTTTTTTTGTGGGACAGGTGAGGGTTCTGCTGTTGAAGACGTTTTTTCTTCTCCATTAAGGATAAGTCCAGCTTATACATTCCAGTGCAGTTATAATAAAAATCTCACCATACCCAACACATTGAAGCAAAAAGTTTAGAATGGCACCTAGTAAATAATAAGTGCTAAACAAATATAAGTTACATTATTACTCATGCCATTGCAAATTCCTTTATCTATCTGAAATGTACTTTCACTGATCCATTTATCCCTGTCAAAATTTTCCTCTTACTTTCTACCTTCAATTTGGAATTTTCTTTGAATAATTGCCTTTTACTCTCCAGGAATGAATAATAACATTCTCTCCTAAGACCTAGAAAATTTTGTACACAAATCTACTTGGACACCTAACAGAATGTGCTAAAAATGTGTCTGTATAGCAATTACAAGCCTCTCAAGGTTTTAGTCTATTCCTCACGGTGGGTGCTCAATGAAGTTTTCTGAATAAATAATGAGTAAATTGTTTTTACTTTACAAAAAGTGGCTATGTGATAGCTACTTTTGGCCTGGGACCATATGATGCTATTAATCTGTTTATCTCTGATCAGAGAATTGTAATGATTTTGGACTTTGGACTGTTTTCTTTCCCTACTAGGCCAGATCCTCAATATAGAATTGAGTACCAGCGAGTTTACCATATTTCTTCCATTCAACATTTCATAATGATGACAATAATAGTAATCATATCAGATAATTTTATTTAGTTTTTTTTTGAGCTAAACATTGTAATCAGGGTTTTTTTTGGATGTTCTTAATTATCATCATATAAACTCTATAATTTGAGTAGTAGTATTGATCCATTACTTGAATCCATTGTATCCAAATTAATACAAATGAATACAGTAGTAGGATTGTATCCAAAGAGAAAACTAGGCTAAAGAAAACAAATTAATTTGCCTGAGTTCACATAGCTCATAAGTAGCTGAGTCACATTTCTACAACCAGACCATGTTGTAAAAGGACCCCTTTAATTCCAGTTGCCATATGCTATTTAAGAGACAAGCATTAATCATGAATATGATTCTAGTTTTTTTGCTAATTATTTAGGTAGATGTTAACTGATAACCTTGAAGGCTGAGTATTTATTTATAATGGAAATAACTCAAACACTGTATTTTTTCATATACAAGGCACATATGTGTGTATTATTTGCTTATATACATGATTATGAGCAAAGACAAAAAGGCATAACCCATTCATTTATAGATTAGGAAATTGAGAACCAGCTATAGCAATAATAATATCTCTCAAGAGATGAAACAACACCAGATAAAAAGAATCTCAGAATTATTTTTATTTGGTGGTGTTTCATCTCATGAGAGATATTATTCTATAATTTTCCTTCTTATCTTTATCTGGTTTTGGTTTTAGGGTAATGTTGGCTGAATAGAATGAATTAGGAATTGATCCTTCTAATTTTGGAAAACAATGTAGAGAATTGGTATTGTTTCTTTTTTAAATGTTTTGTGAAATCCACATGTGAAACTATCTGGGCCTGGTGATTTTTGGAGAAGTTATTCATTATTTATTTCATTTATTTAACATACAAAAGCTTATGTAAGTTACACATATTTCCATGTGTAAATTTTGGTATTTTGTGTTTTTCAATTTCCATTTTATCTAAAGTTGTGGGCATAGATTAGTCCACAATTTCTTTTCTTTTGCCTGTTTAAGGCTTAATTTGTTCTTTCTCTAAACTTCTGAGGTAGAAGCTCAGGTTTTTAATTAGAGCTTTTCTGTTTTCTATATATGTATTTAGTGATACAACTTTAAAATTTGTGTTTTATGGCTTAGAATGCGGTCTTTCTTGGTGACTGTTCATGTGAACTTGAGAATATGTGTGGGTTTTCCAAGGGCTGTGATTCTTATACTTTTTCCTTGATAAGTAAGCTGGAGTTTTTCTCCTGGCTTCTTTCAAAATTTATTCTCATTTATCTCCAGTTTGAATATAATGTGCATAGCAGTGGTTTTGTTTGGCCTTCCGTTTTCTGAGATTCCCAAATCTGTGGTTTAATGACTGTCATTAATTTTTGAAAGTTGTTGGTTATCACAGTTTCAAATGTTTCTTTTGTTTCATTGTCTCTCTTCTGGTTTTCAAATTACATATATATTACTTCTTTAGAAATTGTTCCACTTTCTTGTATGTTAGTTTTTGTTTTTACTTTTACTTTTTTTATCCCTTTTCATCTTTGTATTTAAGTCTGAGAAATTTGTATTCACATATCTTCAAGCCCACAGATTATTACCTCAGTGGGATCCAGTCTACTGGTAAGCCCATTAGAGCATTCTTTATTTCTATTTTGTGTTCTTGATTTCTAGTATTTTCCTTTGGTTATTTCTTAGGATTTTGAGTTATCTGCCAACATTATTCACCTAGTCTTACATATTGTGTACTTTTTATGATAGTCCCTAACATATTAATCATAGTTATTTTAAATTTCCTGTGTAATAACTTCAACGTCTATGTTACATCTAAATCTAGTTCTTATAATTGCTTGTCTTTTCCACCTGTGTTTTATGTTACCTTTTGGCATGCCTTGTAATTTTTTGTTGAGAGATGAGCATTTACTAAGTACTTGGAACTGCGGTAAATAGGCCGTTAGTGGTGAGAATTTATTTAAATATGTCAAGGAGTTGAACTATGTTTATTGCTTTCTGTAACTCTTCCTACAGGATTCAATTTCTTATAGTGTATTTTCTTTTTCTCCTCTATTGTTTGTAGTTACTTAAATACTCCTCCTCAGAGATAGTTTGCATCTTTCAGCTCTTTCATTGTAATCTGCGTTAATACATGGGAGGCTTGCTGGTACATAGTAAAGGACAGAGATGGGAGTTCACTTTATAATCTCAGTGCTTTAGTGTGCCTCTGTCTTTGGGATGTTATCTACATAAGAGTTTCTCCCATCATACAGATCTTTTTCCCCTTGCTCCCTACTCTGTTACCTGGGTTTTGTGTTAGTAAGATATGATCTGTGATCTTCAACTCTCTCATGAACAATATCCTCAGATCCCAGGGGAATGTTTCTCCATATCTCATGTTGTATATTTTCTGGTGACTGCATTCTGATGCCATCAGGTGTTAAAGCTGTACCAATATTTCTGAGACAAGGCTACAAGGAACATTTGAGTGGTGCTTGTTTTTTGGAACAATGAGAGTTAGCTTTTTGTGCATTCTAATGTGTAATTCCAGAGGTTCTCAAAATTTAGTTTAGTTGCACATGTAAGATGAGGAATATTCTGTAATACTAAATAATTAAAATCAATCTTAAATTTTTATATGTGCATGTATGGGCATAACATGCATAAAGCCTAATACTGTATGCAGCTACATATTGCTTTAAAGATATTGAAACTGTGATACAAGCAATAGCTATTTGTATGATAAAATAAAATAATCTGCAGTATTTACGGACCCTTTTCCAAAATTTGAAGGGAATATACAAAATTTATTATTTATTTTCCAGTTTAAAGACTATTTTTTTTTCCCTCAGGAGAGTAAAATTTATTTGTGACAGCTCAGAAAAGTCATTTATTTTACCATTATTTTCAATAAAACAAATTTATGTAAAATGTTGACTATAACAATGAATTTGTATTTCTTTTAAAATGAATATAAGAAAGGTAAATTACAGGGAACAAGCTATCCATCTATCTATCATCAATCATTGTATTCTATTGCTTATTCAAACTTCACTTCAGTGATCATGAAAAGCACACACAGACATTCTCAAAAATAATTATCTTATAATATCTGAGACTTTGATTATTTCAGACATTAACCTAAAGCTTTACATGTATGTTTTAATTTTGTAAATTTTAAAATATTTTAAAGTAAGATGATAAAATATACTATTACATTTATTAACTATATTTACATTTTTAAATATTTAGAAATATGGTCCAAATTTAGAAATATATCTTTATTTATACTCATTTCTGGTCCCCACAAAAGGTAGTGGCAGGCCTGAAAGAAGTGTAATATTCTCTTTATATTTTGCAGCCTGATGCAATGTAGAGAAAATATGGCTCAAATGGAATCGGCAATTGAGGAGAGGACAGAAGATGATTCAAGTGAAAGATGTAACAAAATCAAAGATGCTGAAGTGAAAGCAACCAAGCATGTCTATGGGAATTAAAGTTGCTAAACTATGCATCCAACCTGAATATCCTGAATCTATAAGGAACTTAAACAATTCAACAAACAATCTCATTAAACAGTGGTCAAAAGACATGAACAGACACTTCTTTAAAGACATATAAGCAGCCAATCATCAAAGAAATGCAAATTAAAACCACAATAAGATACTATCTCATACCAGTCAGAATGGCTATTATTAAAACATCAAAAAACTAACAGATGCTGGTGAGGCTACAGAGGAAAGGGAGCACTTATACATTGCTGGTGGAAATGTGAATTAGTTCAGCCACTGTGGAAAGCAGTTTGGAAATATCTCAGAGAAGTAAAAATAGAACAACCATTCAACTGGCAGTCCCATTACTGGGCATATGCCCGAAGGGATACAAATCATTTTACCAAAAAGACACCTACACTTGTATGTTCATTGCAGCACTATTCACAATATCAAAGACATGGAGTCAACTCAGGAGCTGATCAGTGGTGTATCACATAAAGAAAATGTGGTACATATATACCATGAAATACTATGTGGCCATAAAAAAACACAAAATCCTGTCCTTTGCAGCAACATGGATGCAGCTGGAGGCCATAATCCTAAGTGAATTAATGCAAGAACAGGAAACCAAATACTGCATGCTCTCACTTATAGAGCTAGACATTGAGTACACATGGACATAAAGATAGGAACAAAGAAGTAGATAGTGAGGACTACTTGAGGGAGGAGAGAAGAAGGGAGAAAGGGTTGAAAAACCTACCTGTTGGGTACTGTGCTCATTACCTGGCTCATGGGATCTCTTGTACCTCAAACCCGAGGTAAAAAAATGCTGAGGATCGCCGACAAACATCAGAAGTGAGAAAGAGGTAAGGGAAGAATCTTCTCTAGAGCATGCAGTGGTAGTCTTCTCGTCTCCAGAACTATGAAAGAATAAATGTATGGTATTTTTAAGCCACCCAGTTTTTAGTAATTTGTTACAGCAGCATTAGAAATCTTACACAGAACTGCTATGCTAAATTATATGATTATTTGTTTAGTTTTATGAGAAATTATCAAATTATTTCTTATTTAGCACTCCCACATGAATGCTAAAGTTCTAGTTGTTTCACATTTTATCCAGCACATGGCATCATCACTCTTCTAAATCTAGAAATTTCTCCGGGTGTATAATGGTATATGATGTGGTATTAATTTTGCATTTTTCAATAACTAATAATGTTAAACATTTTTGATGTGGTTATTTGCTATCCTGATATCTGGATTAGGTCTATTAATGCTTGTTTATCTTTTTCCCCATTTCCTAAATCCGTTACCTTTGTCTCCTCTCCTCTTCTCTTTTACTTAATAAATTTATATCCATTTAAAAGATATTTTGTACATCACAATGATGAGGTTTCAGGAAGGAAGAAATACAAATACATAAATTCAATTCACCATCATTTCCAGAACTCCAGCTCTGGTTTTTACTCCAGAAAGTGGGAAATTAATGACAAAGTTGTGATAAAATAGATAAATCAACAAAAATTGCATTGCCTTTGAAATTAACTTTCTGTTCTTATAACAGTATAGACCTGGTGTTCATATGGACTGCATGCCCATTGCCAGTAAGGTGTGAGCTAAAAGTACATATATAAGCATGCGTGAAGTCTCACTTCTTGACTCATGAGAGATTTCAACATTCTCAGTCAGCACTCCTAAACCACTTAACCTCTGTGATGGTTTTAAAATGTGTTCCAAATTTCTAGAAGTGGTGCTAAATTTATCCTTTCTTGGGTATGGGCTAGACCCAATGATTTGTTACTAATGAAAATAATTTTTAAAAAGTGATAGAGTGTATCTTATAGCTTCTTTTTCTAGCCAGCTAAAGGGCACTGTGATTTAGCTCTTACGATTTTACCTCAATATCTATCATACTTGCCTCATACAGTATTTTGGAACAACCTAAGGAAATAAAGGGGGAAATAAAAGGCATACACAAACAAAATAAATCTCTCTCTTGTCTCTTTCTCCTTCTTTATTTCCCCTTATCCCGTTCAAAATGATATTGATTTCTTTATCTTGAGTTTTCTACCATTTAATTATACTAACTACAATGGCAAAATCCTGTAGTTCGACATTTGACATGAAAAAGAGAAAATAAATAACTCGAAAATTCAAAAATTATTATGACATTTTTCTCTCAAGAAGGCTTGTAACCAAAACCAACATATTTTTCTGCCTCTATATTAAATAATATTGAGAATAAACAAAAATAACATAGCTACTTGCTATAGTTAAATAAGTTAAATATTTGCTTAGAAATACAAGACTAGGAAACCTCTAAATAGCTAAGAGGGTAATTAGCTTGATCATCCAACTAGTTTCAAGAGCCCAAGTTTTCTGAGCTCACGATTCAAACATACTATTTTGTAAACTCTCCCCAATTTTGAATTAAAGTCTAATAATATCTTCTCTTAATTTACCCTTCTAGGTCTGACACTGCTAAGTCTCCCCTTAGGGGTTGCTCTCCCTTACTGCAGTTAGGTGTAAAAGCTTAGCTTTGATCAATAAGTTTCCTGATTATCTTTTGAGAATCAACACTTATTTTCAATATTATCATCCTTCTAGAATAGGAATTTTAAAATATTAAAAACATAATTTAACACCCAAAGCTGTGATTATTTGATTTAACTTGTATCTATTTTTCCAATGAAGTCATATATCCTACATCTTTAATAAGTTGAGACACATACAGAAGAAAAGAAAGAGTTCACAGAAAATAAAAACAGAACCGAGATTACTCTAAAGGTTATTTCCTAGAAATCATCATGGTTTATCTCTAAATCAAGTGATTTAAGGCTCTAAAAAGTACATTTTTTTCTGTTATACGTCTTTTAAATATGTAATGAGTAAAACTTGACATCAAGAAGAAATCCATAATTTCTACAAGAAATGGGCATTCTTTAGCTCTTTTTCATTTCTATTTCATTGCAAATTAATCTCAGATTCTCTTTTCAGTGCATATTCTGACAATTTTGGTAGTGCTAAGTAGAGGAGAGACATGGCTTCCTAAAAATGGCACTAATAAGGTGAATAATAGAAAAAGAGTATATTAATTGAAAGCATACTGTGTGTAGATTACTGTTGAGTCTTTATCTACTTACCCAGGAATAGCCCTACTTTGTCATTAGACAGGTCTATCTCTGAGCTTGTATCTGCTTCTGGAACTAAATGCTTGGCCATATTTGAATGGTTCTGAGTCATTCAGTCATAATTTCCACCCATGTGGGAAACTCAGCATCATAAAATTTACTCTCATAGTTAACTGAGATTTCAAGGAATTCTAGTCAATTTACATAAAATTGGATTCTGTCTCAGGTTATTTTTTATCCTTTATCCTATCCACGTTGTTTGAAGGCCAAAATTAGTGTTAAGTTGGTGCAAAAGTAATTGCAGCATTTGCCATTCAAAGTAATAGCCAGAACTGCAGTTACTTTTGCAACAACTTGATAGCTAATCCTCATAACATTTTTAAGACTGCTGTGAAGCTATATCCTTCTATCCTTAGTTTCTTCTACCATTACTCAAAAATAAAATATTTATTTATTTTGTCATTATTATTTTATTTTACCTTCTACTAATTATTTCAAGTATATCCTAATTTAGGCTATGATATTTAGTATTTTTTATTTTGAAATAATTATAGATTAACAGGACGTGTCAAAGATAAAAGAAGATTCAAACAGCTTTTACTTGGGTTTTCCCAAGGTTTACATCTCACATAATATAGTACAATATCAAAACCAGAATATTACATTGATACAGTATATATGTGAAGTTCTGTGTCATCACATGCGCAAATATGTGTAATCACTACTTTAATGAACATACAGAACTATTTCATCACCACAAAGATTTCTCTCAAACTATTGCTTTACGGTTGTACCTACCTTCTCCCCTCCACCATCCCTAATCTCTGGCAACCACTCACATATTCTCTATCTCTATAATTTTGTCACTTAAATAATGCTATATATATGGAATTGTACAGTATATGATATTTTGAGATTTAATTCCTTCACTCAGTATAATGTCTCTGATATTCATCTAAGTAGTTGCATATATCAATAGTCTGTTCTATTTCATTGCGAAGAATGTGATTTAGTTTGTTTAACTATTGGTCTACTGAGGGACATTTTAGTTGTTTCCATTTTTTGCCTACTATGAATAAAGCTGCTATGAGCATTCTTGTATGGGTTTTATGTGGACATAACTTTTTATTTCTCTGGATAATCATTCAGGTGTGTAATTGCTGGGTCATATGTTAAGCATACATTTAGTTATTTTTAAAAATTGCTAAATTACTTTCCTTAGTGGCTATATTGTTTGACACTCCCACCAGCATAGATCTGATTTATCTTCATACTTGCCAGCAGTTGGTTCTGTCATTGCTTTTATTTTAGTTTATTTCATAGGTGTGTAAATTATATCTCATTGTGATCCTAATTTGTATTTTCCTAATAGTTATGTTGAACCTATTTTGTGGACTTATTTTCCCTTTAAATGTGAAGCCTACATTTCACTTACAATGTTTAATTTTATATATATATTGTGCTAGTGTATGTGTTGTATGTATGTAACAAATTATCATCAGTTGGCTTCCTGGCACAACACTATTCCATTCATTAATTCCCTTTGACTATGAAATACAGGATTTTTTCTACTTGTGTAAAAGCCATGCTTTTTATTCTGTGATTTCACTAAGGAGTGAAAACTATGAACAACTATATATAGCAAAATCACAGTTATCAGATAATTAAGCCTCCTAACTAATCTAATGTTTTTAAAGCTTACTCAAGCCAGAAAAGCACAAAGAAGATTTACTGAGTGAACTGGAAGTTCACAGTCTGCAAGGTAGAGACTATTCAGGTTAAAATATATTTTTAGCAATGCAATTGACATTGTAAATTACACATAGATCTTGTTAACTCCAATGCCAATTTACTGTTTCTAGCTTCCAAGGAAGTAGTAATATCAAAGTTGCAGTTTTATATAAGATGCAAAACATTTTTCCTTTGCCATTATATTTTAAAATAAACACATAAAATTATACATTTATCCAGAAAGATGCATTTTTACATATACAACTGGCAGTCAAATTAAATATTACAGTGGTCTAAATTCTGATAACATAGCAAAATTTAATGAATTTTTCTGTCCTTGCTTTATGTACCACAGAAAAAAAATCTAAACTCTGGACCTGTCTGACATACAGATTAGACATTTAAGTCAAAATTTCAAGTTTATTAAAATCCAGAACTTCACAGATAACATTTAGAGGAATACTCTTATCACGCTTGGTTTTAGGTTTGTTTGCTTTCTTGTTTCCACTTTCATATTCTTTCCTCAATAGTAGTGTAATCCTAGCATGCTGTGTAGCTTAATCATCTTAAAATTGCTCTTACAGGCCTAGAGTGGCCTGTAGACATGGTAGACAATAAAGTTTTGGAGCCAGGGCTCTTAGGTTCCAATCCTGTCTCTGTCACTTACTAGTAGAAGGAATTAGGGCACGTTATTTTAGCTTTTCCATTTCCATTTTACTGTTTTCTCATCTGTAAAATAGGAAAGCAATGGTGCATAGCTCCTTCAGCTTGGGGGAGTAAAAATTGAGATAACCAATATAGAGAGTTCAAAACCGTGTCTAACATCCAGTAAAATTCTCAATAAATATTACCTATTGTTATTATCATTTAAAATTATTACCAATAATTAATAATTGGAATTTGAAATTAAATGAAAATTAAAAACAATACTATTTATATAAGCATCCCAAAATGAAATACTTAGATATAAATTTAAGAAAGTAAGTACAAGATATATATGAGGACAACTACCAAATTCTGATGAAAGTAAGACAAAAAATAACTATATCAAGAGATATTCTATGTTCACTGATAAGAAGACATAATAATGTCAAGATTTCAGTTTTTCTCAACTTTATGTAGAGATTTAATGCAATCCCAAACAAAGTTCCGCAAGTTATTTTGTGAATATTTACAAACAATTCTAAAATGTATAAAGAGAGATAAAAGGCCAAGAATAGCCAACACAATTTTGAAAGAGAAGAACAAAATTGGAGAACTGACAGTACTCGACTTCAAGACTTACTGTAAAGCGCAGTAATCAAGACGGAGTGGTATTGATGCATAGAAAACTATGTCAATGAAACAGAATAAAAAGCCCAGCAATAGACTCACACAAATATAGTCAGCTGATCTTCAGCAAGGAAACAAAGCAATGCCATAGAGAAAAGATAGTGTTTTCTATAAAACTAATAGAAATAAACATAGAGGAAATGCTTTCTGAAATTGGACTCAGCAAAAAAGATCTTGAGTCAGACTTCAAAAGCATAGGAAACAAAAGCAAAAACAGACAAATGGGGTTACATTAAACTAAAAAGTTTCTGAACAGCAAAATAATCAATAAAGTGAAGAGAACACCTACAGAGTGGGAGAAAGTATTTAAAATCTATGAATCAGATAAGGGGTTAAATTCTAAAATATAAAAGGGACTCAAACCACTCAATAGTAAAAAGAAAACCAAATAATGTAATTTAAAAATGGGCAAAAGGCCTACATAGACATTTCTTAAAAGAAGACATGCAAATATCCAACAGATACATGAAAAATGTTCAACATCAATAATCATAAGAAAAATGCAAATCAAAACCACAATAAGATATCACCTCATCCAAGTTAGAATAGCTATAAACAAAATAATAATAATAATAATAAACAACTGCTGGTAAGGATGCAGAGAAAAACTCTTATCCAGCACTGGTGGGAATGTAAATCAGTGCAGCCTTTATAGAAAATAGTATGGCGAATGTTCAAAAAATTAAAAATATGTACCATATGATCCAGCAATTCTATTACCAGATATATATCTAAAAGAAATGAATGAAATCAATACATCTAAGAGACATCTGTACTCCCATGTTTACTGTAGCATTATTCACAATAGACAAGATATAGAATTAACCTAAATGCCCATCTACAGACGAATGAATAAAGAAAATGTTATATATATGTGTGTGTATGCATGTGTATGTGTGTGTATATATGTATATATACGCACATATATAACATATATGACATGTATGTAAGGGGTTGACTATAAAACAGTCAACCCCTTATTCCACTAAATATAATACACATATAGGACACTATATCACTCCACTAAAAATGTATATTTTTAGTGGAATAATATTCAATAATATTCAGACAAAAAACAAAATGAAATCCTGACATTTGTAGTAACATGGACGAGCCTGGAGGACATTCTGTTAAGTGAAATAAATCACGCACAGAAAGGAAAATACTTCATGATTTCACTCATATTTGGAATACAAAATAGTTGATTTCATAGAAGCATAGAAATATAAAATAGAATAATAGTTACCAGAGAGTGAGAAGGATAAAAGGAAGTAGGGAACCAGGAAAGCATGATCAGTGGGTACAAAGTTACAGTTAGACAAGAAAAATAGGTTTTGGCTTTCTATTACACAGTAGAGTGACTACAGCAAATAATAATATAATATATATTTCAACATAGCTAGAAGAGAAGATTTTGAATTTTGTCACTACAAAGAAATGATAAATATTTAAAGTGATAAATATGGTAATTACCCAGATTTGATTATACTATGTGTACATGCATTGAGACATCACATTTACTCCCATATGTAAAAACACGTGCATTATTTTTTGCTTAATAACAGAATAGAGTGACTATACTTAGCAATAATGTATTGTACATTTCAAAGTAGCTGGAAGAGAGGACTTGAAATGTTACCAATAAATATGTACAATTATTATGTGTATATTATAATTTGGGTTGGTGATGACTTATTTATTTATTTATTTTTGAGACAGAGTTTTGCTCTGTCGCCCAGCCTGGAGTGCAATGGTATAGTCTTGGCTCACTGCAAACTTCACCTCCCAGGTTCAAGTGATTCTCCCACCTCAGCCTCCCATGTAGCTGGGATTGCAGGCATCTGCCATTATGGCTGGCTAATTTTTGTATTTTTGTAGAGACCATGTTGGCCAGGCCGGTGTTGAACTCTTGACCTCAGGTGATTCACCCACCTTGGCCTCCCAAAGAGCTGGGATTACAAGCGTGAGCCACCGGGCCAGGCAGTGATGACTTTTTAGGTACAACATATGAAGCATGATTCATAAAGGAAGTAATAAGGTAGACCTCACAGAAATTAAAAATGTTTGCTCTAATGAAAGATATGTCCAGAGAATGAGAGGACAATTCATGGACTAGGAGAAAATATTTGCAAAACATATGCAAAATATACAAAAATAATCTCTTAAAACTCAACACTAAGAAAACAAACAACCCAATTAAAAATGTGCAAAAGATCTGAAGAAACATCTTGCCAGCGAGGAGATATGGATGACAAGTAAGCAAATGAAAAGATGCTTAACACCATATGTCATTAAAGAATTGCAAATCAAAACAGCAGTAAGACACCATTACACACCTATTAAAATGGCCAAAATCCAAACCACTGACCATTCCAAACTTTGGCAAAGATGTAGACCAACAGAAATACGCATTCATTACTTGGGGGAATGCAAAATAGCACATTCATTTTGGAAAACAGATTGACAGTTTCTTACAAAAGTAAGCACTCTTACCATAACATCCAGCAATTGTTCTCCTTGATATTTACCCAACTGAATTGAAAATATCTTCCCACAAAATGCTTGATTAGATAAATAAAGATACTTGATTACAGTATCTTTATTTATAATTACCAAAACTTGGAACCAACCAAGATGTCCTTCAGTATATAAACTAATAAATAAACTGTGATACATCCAGACATTGGAATAGTATTCAGTGCTAAAAACTAAAGAGCTATCAAGCCATGTAAATACATGGGGGAAACTGAAATGTATATTACTAAGTGAAAGAAGCTAATCAGAAGAGGCCACATTCTGTATGATTCTAACTATTTGACAATCTTGAAAAGGGTGTAGAGTTAGTACAAATATCAGTGGTTGTCAAGCACTGTGGGGTCTGGGAATGGTGAATAGGTGGAGTGGAGAGGATTTGTATGGCTGTGAAACTATTCCGTGTGATACTGTAAGAGTGGATACATGCCATTATACATTTGTCAATGCCCATACAATGTATAACAACAACAGTGAAACTTCATGTAAATTATGGACTTGGATGATGATGATGTGTCAGTGTAGGTTTATCCATTGTAAAAAAATATATGACTGCTATGGAATGTTGATAGTGGTGGAGGTTGTGCAGGTGTGTGTAGTATGTAGAAACTCTGTATTTTACATTCAGTTTTTATGTGCTGCTAGAGCTGCTCTAAAAAGTAAAGCAAGACTATGAAAGTGAGTGAAAGAAAAAAAGCAACACTAAAAAAATAATTATGTAATATACAATTTTATACATACAATCACATGAAAACTTTACAATGCTTTTGACTAGGGTCTGATGAAGAGTCAGGATGCTGACTTATGCTTCTTTTAACTAAGCCTTACTTTTTCATTCATGTGACCCCCAATTTTGGTCAGTCTTTTCCAGTGAGCAGATTTTACAGTTTCTTTCTTGATGCCTTTTCAATTCAGAATCATTAATGACATTGTTCACCTTACATGTTCTTTATTGCTATGTATAGTGGGGGTTGCAAGGACAAAGGAGAATCTGTTGCTATTTCATTGTTGCATTTGAAAAACCTCTTCCCTCATCCCTTTGATTTGATTGCTACTGCATCATTTTAATATATTTATTCATTTTTAAAAGCATAGCTGTTTTCATTTTACATCAATATTTTATAACATTATTTTGTCCAACTTTTAAATTTAGTTTAAATACTTTTTTTGAGTTTTGAAAAATGTATATGGTTGGTGACTACTATTACCATCAAAATGTAGAGCAGTTCCATCACTTCCAAAAATTTTTCATCATAATATCCCCTTGTGATCATACTCTTCCCACAAGCTAAACACCTACAAAACACCTATCTTTTCCCAATTCCCATAGTTTTCTCTTTTGAATAGAATTCCAAAATATACAGCCTTTGAATCCACCTTCTTTTGCTTATGTCAATGCATTTAGGATCCATCCACATTGTTTGTTCCTTGTATCAATGTTATGTTCTTTTTTAGTTTTAATAGTATTTCAGGGTTTTGGTGTATCACAGTTTGTTTATTCATTCTCCAGTTGAGGGACAGTTGAGTTTCCTTCTTTATGTTTATAAATTAAGCCGCTTTGAGCATTTGTGTACAGGTTTTTGTATAAATATAGAATTTTATTTTATTTTGGTAAATATCTATGGCTGTTCATATGGTAAATGTATTACTAACTGCCAAACTGTTTTCCTAAGAGGCTGTGCCATTTTGCATTCCCACTTGCAAAGCATGCGAGTTCCAGCTGTTCAACATTCTAATCAGCATTTGGTATTATCAGGTTTTAATTTTGTCAATCCCAGTAAGTGTGTTTGGGTATTTTCCTCCAGTTTATGGTTTTTAATTCTTTAAATCATGCTTTTCACAGAGCAAAAGATTTTAATTTTGATGAGGTCCAATTTTTTTTTTTACATTTCATGTTTTGTCGTATCTAAAAATATTCAGCCTAATCCAGTCATAGATTTTTTTTTTGTTTTTTTAAATACAAATTATTTTACATTTAAATTTATATATATGATTCGTTTTAATTTTTTTAACCGGAAAGGGGTAGGTTTTTTTTGTGTGTGCATACAATCAACCAATTTTCCCAGGAGTATGTTTTCAAAAGTATATTATTTCTCCATTTAATTGCTTTTGTATGTTTGTCAAGAAACATATTTTTGAATATATTTTAGAAGGTTTGTTTGTTTCTTTTTTTTTTTTTTTTGAGACGGAGTCTCACTCTGTCGCCCAGGCTGGAGTGCAGGGGCACGATCTCAGCTCACTGCAAACTCCACCTCCCGGGTTCACGCCATTCTCCTGCTTCAGCCTCCCGAGTAGCTGGGACTACAGGCGCCCGCCACCACGCCCGGCTAATTTTTTTTGTATTTTTAGTAGAGACGGGGGTTTCACCGTGTCAGCCTGGATGGTCTCGATCTCCTGACCTCATGATCCACCTGCCTCGGCCTCCCAAAGTGCTGGGATTACAGGCGCGAGCCACAGCGCCCAGCCTGGGCTACCTATTGTTTACCATTCATCAATATGTCTATACTTTCACCAACACTATACTGTCTTGAGTACTTTATATTAACTATTTAAATCTAGTGGGTTAGCACTTTTAAAATTGCTCTTTTTCTAATTTTTTGTGTTAATTTTAGTTTTTTTTTCTCTTTACTTTTAAGTGTTAGAATCAGCTTGTCAATAACTACACAAAATGCTTTTGGGATTTTGTTTGGAATAACATTACATCTATAGATTGATTTCAGGAGGACTGATATTTTAAGAATATAATCTTCTAAACAATGAACATGGTATATCTCTCCATTTATTTACGCCTTCTTTGATCTTTTTCATTAGCGTTTTGAGTTTCCATCATACAGACCCATCACATATTTTGTTAGATGAACATGTAAGTATATTTTTATTTGGGAATGCTATCAAATCATATATAAAAACTGCATAACTTTGATTTATAGTTGTACCTTGCTAGCATATTGCAATATAGTTGAATATTTTTTGTTGGTATTAACTTTGTATTCTCTAGCCTTCCTAAACTTACTTATTACTTCTGTTAATATCACAATTGTAAAATCCATCACAATTTTTAGATAGTCAATCATGTCATATATGAATAAAGATAGTTTCATGTCTTCCTTTCAAATCTGTATGACTTTTTTCTGCATTATTTTACATGCTAGCAATTCCCATATGGCGTTGCATAAGAGCAGTGAGAGTATATCCATGCCTTGTTCCAAATTTTAGGGGAAAAGAATTTAGTCTTTGACTAAGAAGGATGAAAGTGGTAAGATTTTTTATAAGCAAATTTTATCAGATTAAGGAATTTCTCTTAATAACCTAGATAACTTAGATTTCCCTGATAACCGAGTCTTGCATTGCTGGAATAATCACTTGGTTACAATTTATTCTTATTTTTACATATTGGTAGATTTTATTAATAATATTTTATTGATGGTTTTTGTGTATATGTTCATGAGAGATATTGACCTGCAGTTTTGTCTTCTGGCAAAGTATTAGGTTGGTTTTAGTACGAGAATAATTCTTGCCTTGTAAAATAAGTTGAAACTGTGGTGTCCTTTTTTACTTTCTGGAGAAAATTATGCTTAAAGTCTATTATTTTATCTTAAATATTTGGTAGAATTTGACAGTGAAATCACCTTGGTTTGGAGTTTTCTTTATCGAATAGTGTTATATATGAATTCAGATTAGTTTATAGAAATAGAAATATTTAGGTTATTTATATCTTTGAGTAAGTTTTGTTACTTTGCGTCATTTTAGGAATTGGTTCATTTCATTAAGTCATTGAAATTATGGGCATATGTTTTGGCCATCATACTTCTTTAGAATTAATTTAATACATGAAATCTTTGGTGATATCCCATATTTTATTCCTGATACTAGTAATTTTTATGTTCTTTTATTATTATTGAAACATGTAATGTTTTAACAATGTTATTAATATTTGTAAGCAATTAGATTTTGATTTGTTTGGTTTTTCTCTATTCTTTTTAAGTTTTTAATTTCAATAATAAATTTTGCTTTTATTATTGTTATTTCCTTTTTTTCTGCTTATTTTGGGTGTACTGATTTTTTCTAGTTTCTTGCTTTTGAAGCTTAGGCTTTTTATTTCAGATCTTTATTATTTTATAATCCTGGCATTTGCTGTAACAAAATTTGGATCAATGACTTTTAGCTGTATCCCCAAAATATGTTGTATTTTGATTTTCATTCAATTAAAAATGTTCCTAATATTTCTTAAGACTTCCTCTTTGACAAATGATTTATCTGAACTTTTTTACTATTTCCAAATATTTGGGAATTTTCTAGGTTTTAAAATAGTATTTGTCCCTAATTTAATTGCTAAAATCAGAGAATATTCTTGCATTATTTCAATTATAATTCTGAATGTTTTATATTTGCTCAACATGTGATCCATCTTGATGAATGTTCCATGTACACTTGAGAATAATGTGTATTCTCTTCTTGGGTTCAGTGTTGTATAAATGTCAGCTTTATGAACTTGGTTAATAGTTTTGCTCCAATCTTCATATACTTGTTGATTTAATTGTCTCCTTGTTATGTCAATAGCTAAAAGAAAAGTGTTAAAATCTCGAAGTAAAATTGTGGATTTGTCTATTTCTCCTTGCAGTTTTCTCAGTTTTGCCTAATATGTGTTTTAGCTTTGTGGTTAGGTACATACACATTTAGGATGAGTTTTTGGTGCATTGGCAGTTTATATTTATTATTATGAAATGCTACATTCTGTCTTGATCACTTTCCTTGTTATGAAACTATTTCCTATGATATAAATAAAAGAGCAATGAATATTTTAAAATTAATGATTGTATGTTATATTTTTCCATCCTTTTACTAATTTTCTATATCATGTTATTTAAAATGAATTTTATATAAGCTAATAAAGAGGTTTATCTTGCTTTTTTAATTCATGTGTTTAGAAAACTTACACTGAATATAGTTATAATATAGTGAGATTTAAGTCTATCAATTATTTTCCTTTCTTTTGTTTGCTTTTTATTACTCTATTTTCAATTTCCTACCTCCCTGAAGATTATTTGAACATATTTAACATCCTATTTTAATTTATTTATTGGATTTTAGTTTTTTAATATAACTTTTTAGTTGTCTTAACTTTTCACGTTTCATGTTTACCACCTCAAGTAAAACATGGAAGCTTTACAACTACAGTATGTAGATTCCTTGATCCTCTATGTTTGAGTTTCATACATATTACATCTATTTATATTACAAGATAATGTTAAAATATTGGCATATATATTTTAAATGACTTTTGTGGAAAATAATCATTTATCTTCACTAGGTAATTAGTTTCTATTTCTCTGCTGATAAATTTTATCTTTCCTTTCATTTCAGCAGTGTTTATTTTCATCTTTTGGAGGATGATGTTAATGACTTTTTAAAAGTCTTTGCTTAATAATTCCAACATATGGGTCATCTTTGGGTTGGCAGCTATTAATTGTCTGTTCCCTTATGAATTGGTCAGATTTCCTAGTTGTAATTTTTGTACCATATGCTGGATAATTTGAAATTATCATAGTAATGTTAAAATTAAATTAACATAATGTTTTGAAATTCTGATTCTGTTAAAATTCTCTGCAGAATTGTTAATTTATTTTTCTTTGTTTTACCAAAAAAAAATCTAGTAAACTTCATGCTATAAATTGTGTGGTATCTATTGTGGATGATGGATTAAAATGTCAGATCTGTTTGAAATCCTTTTTTATGATCTTTGAGTCCCTCCTATTTGCCAGTTCAGGTACATTTTTAAACTTGGGTATGTTGTTTATGTTGTAATTTAATTATCAAAGATTTTAAGGAATCTTTTGAGTGTATACTACACATTCAGTGCTTAGAGGGATGGTATTGGTCCATACACAGAGTTAGGAGATTGACATCTTTAGCAATTTTCTCTCTGCCCCCAGAGACCCTTTTCCTGGTTTCTCTCAGTAATGTGATAGGGTTCTTTTAGAATGTTAGCTTCACACACAACTGTATAATGGTTGGCACTGGGCTAATGTGGCTACAGAAAAAAAAAAAGAAATGGAGAATAAAGATCAGGATTCTCTTCACTCAACAGGTGTTTTTTTGTTTTTTTGTTTTTTGTTTTGTTTTGTTTTGTTTTTGTCCTATTCACCCATTGAAATAAGTTCTTTTAGAGTTCTTGGTGCCCAGCTCCCTACTCCCATGACAGTAGGGATTTTCTGTTTTGTTTAATGGGGGCAAGAACATGGTAATAACATAGAAAAGAGAAAACACCAAATAGGTGATCACTCTATTTACATTCTTGGGCTCACAGATTTTCCTTTCCCAGTTCTCGGGCCAGAAAAGTAGACTATTCTTAGATTTTAATGTCTATTTCTGTTATACAATTCCCTGATTCTACTCACTTGAGTCAAGCCTTGGGTAAAAGGAGGAGGAAAGGAAAAATCTCATCATCACTACATGGGTATTTCTTCAAGTTTTGACTTTCTTCACTCATCAATCACTTGTTATTATTTATTTTTCAGAGTCCTTTGGGAGTTTATACTTGTAATCTGTTGGCAGATTTTAACTGGGGCCAGTCAGAAAGAAAACTTGAAGTGGAATGACTCCATCTTGGCTTGTACTAAAATCCTTACTAACTTGTTGTTTTTTAAATATTTATTTTAAATAGTTTAGCTTTATAGAAATCCAACTAATATACAAATAACTTCATATATTTAATGTATAAAATGTGATGATTTTGTACTTATGCATATAGCTGTGATACCATCACCACAATTAATATAATAAACACACCCTTCACATCAAGACATTTTCTTTTGTCTCTTTGCTTTTATATTTTTGTGTGTGCTAGGAACACATAACATAGATCTACCTTCTTAAAATTTTAAATGCATAATGCTTTATTGTTAAGTATAGGCACTATATATGTAGCAGATCTCTGAATTTACTCCACTTGTATAACTGTAAGTATACCCAGCGAAAATCCCCATTTCCCCTCACCCCATGCCATGAGAATCACAATTCTATTTTCCACTTCTATAATTCTACTTTAGATACTTTCATACACGTGGAATCATGCACTATTTGTCCCTCTGTGATTAACTTACTTCACATAGCATAATGTCTTCTTTCTTTTTTTAAGGCTGATAATAATAGTTCATTATCTATCTATCTATCTATCTATCTATATATATATGTATATATAGTGTTTCCTTTTTTAATGCTGAATAATAGTTCTCTCTCTATACAGAACTATAGACATTGTAGTCATGTTATGCTTAGGACTTAAGGCACCCATGATTCAGAGTCTATAGTTAAGTTATTTAACTCAGATGGCTTCTAAAGCAAATGTATAAATTAAAATTGCTGGAGACCGAACGGCTTTGATCTATTTTGTAAGCTTAAGTTAATGACTGAGTCCATTTAAATATATATCTGCCAATAATACACACACGCACACACACTACATTTTAAAGATCCATTTGTCTATTGTTGGGTTGTTTCCATACCTTGTCTATTACGAATAATGCTAATGCTACAATAAACATGGGAGTGCAGACATTATTTCAAGATCCTAATTGAATTGTTTCAATTCTTTTGGATATATACTTGTAAGTGAAAATGCTAGATATATGGTAGTTTTATTTTTAAATTTTTGAAGAAAAATATATAACATATATTTATTATATATAATTATATATCATAAATAACCATATCACATAATATACAATTATTTATTAATAAATAAATATATTTATTACATATTTATGTCATATAATTATAAAATAAATAATATATATTATATAAGTAAGACATATCCATTTTATCAAGCGTGAGGTTTTATCTCATGGTTCAGATTTGCATTTTCTGATTTTTTTTAATCCATTTTCTTTGTTCAAGGCAAATGACCCTTTTATTTTACAAACAGCAACAAATATCCCACAAGCAAGCAAACATACATTTATATATAGACACATATTTTATTTTCTTCTGATTAAAAGCATTGGTGTTAGTCTTGGGAAATTGTAGCACTGTCAGTAAGAGGAAAGAAAAGATTTTATAATATTGGATGGTGATTTATTTTATTTCAGAGACAATTTTATTTCTACTTCCTATGTAATTTAGTAATTGAATTCCTTAAATCAAATTTTCAGGGTTCTTGATTTTCCAATGTAAGTAGAGAAATAAAAAAATATTGAAGTAAGGTGAACTGTCCTAATAGAAATATAATGAACAGAGAATTTTGTAATAATTCTGCCTTGTTCTACTTTCTTTTTTCATTTTATTGTGTTCTCTGAGATTCACATTTCTTTCACTGCGATAGTCCTTTTAGTTCTGCACTTATTAGAGCTCCCTTTATTAATAGAATATATACAAATATACACACACATATATATAATTTTTCTTTTATTTTCTCTGACATAAATATCTAGAATATTTTACCAATAATGTTTTGTGTCAGAAAATAATGAATCAAAATGGAAAATTATTTTTGCAATATAGACACAAATTGCTATGGTGGCTAGAATGATAGCTAAATGTATTTCATATGGACAAAGTATTTTATAATTTGCAAAATAAATTCCAGAAAGATATTTGTTGGTTGTTGAATAAATGAAGACATTATTGCCCTAAATTTGATAATCTCTTATTTATTCCCTTCTTCTTAATATTCTCAAGGGAAATTCAAGAAAACACATGTTATTTGTCCCTGACATTAGCCCAGAACTTAGAGGAGTGCAGCTGCATTGCAAGGTAACTTCCCTTTGCATGGCCTAGGCAACTTTGCTGACCAGATTCAGATTTTACCTGTATACTTAGAGGGATAAGTCAAATCAGAGAACTACCTCAAGTAAAGAGCTGAATGATGCGCAAGTAAAAGTTTACTTAAATGCCTGAAAAAAAGATTTCTAAGGCTACAGTTGTGAGAAGTGACTCACTGTGCAGTTGGGAGAGTATCAGGAAGAATAGGACTATGGTCAAAGGTACCTTGATGTGTGCAGCATTGAACACTTTATCTATCATAGCTGATGGCCCTATGAAATGTCTTTGTATTTGACCAATCCAAATAAACCCTCTACTTAGAGTGAAATGGAGTGGGGAGGAAATGGGATGTCAAGAAAGGGTTTTTTTCTTTAAATATAAAAAAGAAATAGACAAAAATGAACATGTACATACATGCATATACTCACTCCAAGGAAGAAACATAATTATGATATGAAAGTACAAAGAAAGATTGTCCAATTATATAACAGGTTAAAATACGGTAAAATTTTGAGCAACTGATTAAGTCAGATATTTTGTTTGTTTACTTGCCTGTTTAGTTTATTTTTTTTTTTACTTTCTATAAGAAACATAATAACCTTCTCCAATGAAGAATAATGATATATTTTTTCATAAGTAAAATTTAAGTAAGAAGCTAATAGTTGTGCCATTATGGCCAATGCTCATTTCAGTTAGTATTATTTATTTATTTATTTTCCATCAACATCTACAGAATTATTATTTTAAAAATAAATTAATTTCAAATCTCAGATTCAAACTTCTGTGTTTTTCCCAAAAACAATATTAAACTATTTCAAAACGTGCCTCTACTTTTCTAAAATATTATGTTAATAAAAATTGCTTTTCTATGTTAACCTTATTAAAATAGCTCAGATTCATAGATCTTTCAATGATATACACACATACCTAGGTATATATATGTATGTATGTGTGTGTGCATGTCTGTGTGTATGTGTGGGTATATTATTTTCCCAGTTATATATATATATGTGTGTGTGTGTATATAGATTTAGTTATCTATACACACAGAGATAGATAGACATGGGAAAAAAAACACCCACACAGACACACACATACATACACCTACACAGACACAAAAACACACATACACCTATCTAATAGATAGATAGACATAGCTAGGGAAATAATACACCCTTTTAAAAATTTTACCTGATTGTCATAAACTGTTGTTTTTTATTTTCCAAAAATAGCATGCCATTCTCTCTTTTTTGTCAGTTGAGATTAGTCAATATTTCCAATCTTTGAAATCAGGCAAAGAAAACAGAAAATTTTCATGCATATAATTATTTGACTCATAAATATTATTGAATAAAACAATCCTTATTGCCAGGGACAGTGGGTCATCTGTAATCCCAGCACTTTGGGAGGCAGAGGCGGGTGGAATGCCTTAGCCCAGGAGTTGGAGGCCAGCCTGGGCAACATGGCGAAACCCTGACTTTACAAAAAATCCAAAAATTAGCTGGTCATGGTGGTGCACACCTCTTGTCCCAGCTACTTGGGAGGCTGAGGTGGGAGGGTTGCTTGAGTCCAGGAGGTGGAGGCCGCAGTGAGCTGTGATCGTGCCACTGCATTCCGCCTGGGCAACAGAGTAAGATCGCATCTCCAAAACAAAACAAACAAAACACACAATAATTACCTTATTTTTGACATAGCTTCTTATGAAATCTGAAAATATTCCAATCTTATATATAATTGCCACTCCCAGATTTGTATATACATCAGAAACTTGAGATACAAGATTAACTATATGTAGTAAATTTCATTTCTTCACTTACTACATTGATTTTCCACATCAAAAGTCTCTAAAATTAGAAAAGACACTCAATGTGAACCCCCAAACGCCTCAATTAAAAACAATTTAATTGCTATAATTATCATAAATCACTCTAATAGGGTAATTTTGTTTCAGTTATGACACCATCACATTTGAGTTCATTGGGGTTTTTCTAAATAAAACATAACCTTTCATTCTGAGATGATGTCATGTGCTTTTCTGTATTTTGACTCAGCTAGGTGTCAACTCATAACTCTGAATGAATAAAATACATGATAAAATTTTGCTGATGAGGTTTATCGTTAGCCATCAAAATAACCTGCAGTATATTTCTAAAAATTTATATCATTCCATTATGAATATTTAGACATTGTAGTCACATTATGCTGAGGACTTAAGGCACCCATGACCCAGTATATAGCTAAGTTATTTAACTCAGACGATTTCTGAAGCAAATGTATAAATAAAAATTGCTGGAGATCAAATGGCTTTGTTCTATTTTGTAATCTTAAGTTAACCACTGAATCCATTTAAACATATATCTGCCAATATTTTAAGCCCTATCACAAGAGGTATTGTAAAAATTTATGTTCATTTCTATTAAACTCAAAAAGGAAGACTTAACTGAAGGGCCATAATCTAATTAAACTAGTATTCCATAGAACAAAACACACTGAATATAAAGCCACTTTTCTTTGCTATATTGTAAATGGAAAATTAAATTTTCTGAGTTGTTAGTAGAGAACCAGGTATTTTAACTTGATTCAAAGATCTAATAACTTTACTACATTCAGGGACTTCTCACTTCCTGTATGAATATCTTCCTTAATCAGTAATCTCTGATTGAGATTGAGAAAAGCTTTTCTTTATTTAAAAAAAGCTTCTCGGCCGGGTGCGGTAGCTCACGCCTATAATCCCAGCACTTTGGGAGGCCGAGGCGGGCGGATCACGAGGTCAGGAGATCGAGACCATCCTGGCTAACACGATGAAACCCCGTCTCTACTAAAAATACAAAAAAAAATTAGCAGGGCATAGGGGTGGGCGCCTGTAGTCCCAGCTACTCGGGAGGCTGAGGCAAGAGAATGGCGTGAACCCGGGAGGCGGAGCTTGCGGTGAGCCGAGATTGCGCCACTGCACTCCAGCCTGAGCGACAGTGGGAGACTCCATCTCAGAAAAAAAAAAAAAAAAGAAAAAAAGAAAAGCTTCTGGAAAGTTTGGTCACCTTATTCATATTTCAGGTTACTTATCAATGAATTCAAAACTAAGGCAATTCTAGAATAATGAACATGAGACAGAATAAAATAAACTCACGAGTGCCAGGGTAGAAAATGTGAACTGATTTTGGAACAATGAGATCAAATCAAGACAAAGTATCAGCATATTCCCATACTAGCTCAGAAGGAGGTATATTGGCAAAAATAATGAAATCCCCTATTTCTCTCATTAGCAAGAACAACCTAGAATTCTCCTTATTACTGTAAATTGCATAATTCATATAAACCTGATATGGTTTGGCTGTGTCCCCACCCAAATCTCATCTTGAATTCCCATGTGTTGTGGGAGGGAGGTGGTGGGAGGTGGTTGCATCATGGGGGAAGGTCTTTCTTGTGCTGTTCTTGTGATGGTGGATAAGTCTCACGAGGTCTGATAGTTTTAGAAACAGTAGTTTTCCTAAACAAGTGCTCTTTGCCTGCTGCCATCCGGGTAAGATGTGACTTGCTCCTCCGTGCCTTCCACCATGATTGTGAGGCTTTGCTAGCCATGTGGAACTGTGAATTCTCCATTAAACCTCTTTCCTTGTAAATTTCCCAGTCTCACTCCTTATCAGCAGTGTGAGAACAGACTAATACAAAACCCTATTAGTATCATTTCCCATTCTACCTCCCCACTTAATTATTTTATGACTTGTTACATTCTCCTTACCACAGCTCTTTGCTAACTTTAGGTTTTGTGGAAGATTCTAAACCTTAAATGAAAGAAAATACGAATAAAATTTGGGAACTATAACAATATCATCCACTTTACTGTTTCAGTATTTTGAATTTGGATCTGAATGCAATTCCAAAAGAGTCCTGATTCTTAAGCCAGTTCTTAAATATTCACAAGTGGCTTATCCTTACATGAAGATGATTTAAATGTTCCAATGTCCTCTGAGAGCAATGCAAAATATCCCTGAATTTCAAAGCCATCATGAGTATAATGCTTAAGAGTGTGAGATAATGATTTAGACTGACTAAGCTCAAATTCTAGCTCAATCACTCAATGATTTTGTTAAATTGGCCACATAATATTCTTGCGGAACTTTAATTTTCCATTTATATGTCACCATGTTAACAATAATAACAGTAACGTTATAAACTTGTATACAGCAAATAATAGAAAATGTATGAAATTACTGACCATAAATATAATAATTTAAAGTTATCATAAATAGTAGTAGTAGTAAAAAAAAAAAAAATCAAAATGGAGAACCCAAAGGAGGTCATTCAAGGAAAAACTTTGCTTAATCAAGAAATAGCAGTTCAATGTCTCTTGCTTTAATTTACCCTAGCATTTACGTAATTTTAATTACCTCTGCTCTTCTCATAGAAAATCCTCCAAATGCAATCAGTTTGACTGTATCTTCTTTGCCCAGTGAATCCAACTTGGAACTAATATTGTTGTGTTCTAATTCTGAATTGCTAAACTATTTTTATCTCTCAATCTAAAGTGTTAGTACATATTTGTAGTATTTTTCTCATTCTCATTCTTTATATGCAATCAACTAGAATCTTTCTTTTCTAACTCAGTAGGTCTATTTCTTGTGTATCTCTTATTAGTGCTTAACTTGTATTTCTATTCCTTCTAATGTCACATCTGTATTATTGGACCACCTTACAATAGTGTTGATGTTCCCATGCTCTCACCTAGTCTAGTCCATGATCATCAGTTCCAAATTTTTTTCTAAAATGTAAATTTAATTACACTGTTTAAAAATTTTTACTTTATGTTACATTGTCAACACTTGCAGATATATTTTAATTGTCTTTAGTTTTGTTCTTATTGTTATTATTTCTACTAATTCAATTCAAGCCCATTTAAACAGGTAAAATGTAGAAGTAAATGCTACAGAAAAGTTCTGTCTAGGCACCATGGTTCACACCTGTGACTCCCAGCACGTTGGGAGGCTAAGGTGGAAGGATTGCTTAAGGCCAGGCATTAAATACCAGCCTGAGCAACCCAGGAGACTCCTTCTCTCCAAAACAAAAAACAAACGAACAAACAAATTACTTGTGCATGGTGGCACACACGTGTATGTAGTCCCAGTTATTCTGGAGGCTAAAGTGGGAGGATCGCTTGAGCCCAGGGTTTGCGGCTACAGTGACCCATGATTATGCCACTGCAATCCAGCCTGCCCAGCAAGACCTTGTCTCTAAATGAATAAATAAAAAGAAAAGAAAAAAAAACAGAAAAGAACATTTTCCCTCATAATTGATATTCCTAGTTAAACTCCTTAGAGGTAATTCCTTTTAAGAGTTTTACATGAATACTTTTAAAGATATTTTAAACACAAACACACGCATTCACAAATACACACACACACACAGTTAGCATAGGCATGTGTACGTGGATATGCATATGAGGTTACTGAAAATGTAAGATTTTCAAATCAGACTGTTAGAATCAGAGATCTTACCTGTATAAAGCTTTCCAAATAATTTAAATACTACCAGTAATCCTAAAACACAGGTGAAGAGTAGTGAAGCTTGGACTGCCAAGGTTGCTCCCAGGTTGGGTTCCTATATCAAATTTATGAGATCTATCCGAGATATAATACAAGTGGGCACATCACTTACCCAAAAGAATACTGCTTTAGTTCTGAAACATCACCATTGTAAAGTAGCAGTTATATAACATGTTAAATTTTTCCATGATATTACACAATACATACTATTTCCATTTTATTTTATTTTATTATTTTATTTTATTTTGAGATGGAGTCTCACTTTGTCTCCCAGGCTGGAGTGCAGTGGCACAATCATGGCTCACTGCAACCTCTGCCTCCCAGGTTCAAGTGATTCTCCTACCTCAGCCTCCTGAGTAGTTGGATTACAGGCACGCACCACCACAACCAGCTAATTTTTGTATTTTTAGTAGTGATGCGGTTTCACCATGTTGGACAGGCTGGTCTCGAACTCCTGACCTCGTGATCTGCAGGCCTTGGACTCCCAAAGTGCTGGGATTACAGACGTGAGCCCCTGTGGCCGGCCTTAATTTTTATTACTATTACTATCCATAAGTTTTATTTATTTTTATTTAATTTAATTTATTGTTTTTTTGGAGACAGAGTCTCACTCTATCACCCAGGCTGGAGTGCAGTGGCATGATCCTGGCTCACTGCAACCTCCGCCTCCTGGGTTCAAGTGATTCTCCTGCCTCAGCCTCCCGAGTAACTGGGATTACAGGCATGTGCCACCACACCCAGCTAATTCTGTGTATTTAGTAGAGACAGGGTTTCACAATGTTAGCCAGGCTGATCTCAAACTCCCGACCTCAGGTGATCTGCCCGCCTCGGTCTCCCAAAGTGCTGGGATTATAGGCGTGAGCCACTGTGCCCGGCCAGGTTTTATTTTTATATATCTTATGTGTAATGGTTTCCCACTATTCTTTTCTTTAAAGATATACTCTAATTTATGTTTCTTATACTATATTGATTGATATTTTAGCCATATTTTAATACTTTAAGGCTACCTAAATTTGTACATATTTTTATAATTTGTACACATATATCTAAAGAAATATTTTTAAGGGGGTTGTAGATTTTAATTTTGACAGACATGGTAAAATTCAACTCAAACCAGATATTTCAACTTAAACCTTCATTAATTGAGGACAGTACATATTTCTCTTCAACAGTTGACATTATTGTACTTTTTAATCGTAGTCAATTGTATGAGTAAAAAGTGTCATGTCACAATTTCTGTCTTATTCATCCAGAAAACACTTTTGGAGTGCTTATAATTTGCCAGGCACCATTCTGGTAGTTAGACTATAACGAATAAAACACGAAAGTTCTCATGGAGCTTCTGGGAGCAGAAAGACAATTTTAAAAACACAATAAAATAGAATGGGGAACTAGTGATGACTTCTAGATAAATGCTCTAAAAAAGCCAAAGCAGTTTAAATGGATAAAAGGATGGGGCATTCTACCAGCAATTGCATCAAGGGAATCCTCTCTGAGCAGTTAATATTTACAAAAAAAAAAAAAAAAAAAAAAAAACTTAAAAATTTTGGTTTTAAGATATATTTAATTGACCATCCAGAATTTGCAATTATTAATTACACTTAGGATTTAGTACACTGCAATATATTTATTTGTGTTTGATTTTCTATGAAATGTTGGTAACATTATTATCCTATTTAATTGCATATTTTATTATATATTTTAATAATTGGTCTTTTTAACAGAGGTAAGTAACATATAAGGACTTTAAATCCCACAGTTTTATCTCATCTCTCATAAATTCTATCACATGTATTATACAAAAATTACATAAAACTTCTAACTCTATGCTTCTGTCAATTTCTCTCCATAGAGAATACTCATACCCATTTGGTAAAACACAGCTCATTCATCTCCTCAGCAGTGGAAGTATTCTTAACTTCCCAAGAAAGAGATGGCTCCCTTCCTCCCTCAGGTCTCCCAGTATCTTATTCTTATCTCAATTATGGTAATCATCATCCTATATTGTAAGCGTGCACTCATTTTTGACATAAATACTCGATTATGGCCTCTTATCCATCTGCTTCTCAAGATTTATCACAATATATGACCTTTAGTAGGTTTCAGTGAATATGTCTAAAAATAATAGATAAGTGGTTGAATAAATGCAGCATTCAGCTCTGTAAGACAGAGAGACAATAGTTAAAATATTCACTTGTGGGTTTAAAACTCATCATTTTGTGTCTTCTACTCATAAGAAACACACTCTAGTTGGATATGAGAGCTACTTTTAATCTTCAATTTGCACTGGGCTTTTGCTTACTAAATAAAACCTGAAGTTAGCCACATTTATCTGATTGTGTTGATATGAGCCCTCTATCACTACGTCAATTTTGTTTTTACTCTGTTTTAATTCCTTCCACCAAAGCATCCGATTACCCTGGTGATTCAGCATTAGCTAGAAGTGTAATTAGTACCATCCCTACGACCTTTCTACATTGTTTCTGAATATTACAGCCAGAAGAAAAGAAGTTGGAATAATTCCCTAAGGTCCTAACACCTCATGATTATTGTCTACAAATTTCCTAATTATTCCATGTTTGCATCCTTGAATTATGTCTAAGACTAATATCTTTGGTATGCTTTCAACCCAAGATGATAGATAGGCTTGCAGCATAAGAATAATAAGAGTGGTCATTGTAGCAGTTGCATTCAAGCACACTTCTAGGCCACTATCTTCCATAGCTATATGCCTTGGAATTAGAATCTCAATTTAATCTCAATAAAAGTGTTTATATTTTGGATGTGAAAATATCAGATGCCTTCAGCCATGCAGGAGCAGGGAAATTGGTTCTTTAAGTGCTCGGAGAGTGTCTAGGAATCCAGTCTCAGAAGGAGCACTTGCCAAGCAAGTGCTAATTCCAAGAAATCTAGTTAGGAAATCATGGTACCCTTTGCACCTCATTACAAGCAACAGCATATCGTAAACATATTTTTTGTTTGATAGAGTTTTCCCACAGTTATTTGTTAATTAATAATGAATACCCAAAAAAATCAAAATCAGAGATTATATTGGAGAGAGGGGCAAATAATTCTTAGCTGTCAGGACATCTTGGTAGATATGGGAAAATACTTCGTGCAAAACAGTCAAATGCAGTGTCAATATTAGTGTAATACCTAAAAGGAGCACTAGGCCTTCAAAAAATATTCTTCCTAATATACTCTTCTGGATGGGCAAGTGCTTTGAGATATCCCCTGCATTCGGAAATATTGCAATTGGGCCAAAAGCACCTTATTGAAGAATTAAGCTCCAAACCTTTAAAAAGAGTACATTGCAATTTATATAGATGAGTAAATATCTCTCTCAGTAAGTTTGAACGTAAACTATTTGTTGAATTTTTTTCAGAGATATTCTTTGTAACAGATAACCATGCACTTATTTCAGATTGCCTCCTCTGAGTAAGTTTGAATGTAAACTATTTGTTGAATTTTTTCAGAGACATTCTTTGTAACAGATAACCATCTACTTATTTCAGATTGCCTCCAACTCTTATGCTTTTGGAATGAATAATATATGAAATAAAATTTATGGAAATTTATTGAAGTTTTCTATGTGGAGAGAAAAAGTCACTAAGATAATGTTAAAGAAGATGTAGATGGTGGCTGTGGATTTAAGACAATTTCTAGTTTATGTAGAAAGTTATTGCTAATAAAGTTAATGGCAATAGCCATATAATTTTTTATTTAACAATAATTTGGGATAGTGATTAAGGCCAGAAATGGGAAAATAACAAATTATACAAAATTTTAAAAAGGTTTTTACACGTTTCTTAACATTTAGATTAATTTCTAAATTTATCAGATTTTGGTTCATTAATTTATATGCATTTCCACTGTAAACAATCTCATTTTCTGTAAACTCACATTCGTAAAACAAAAAAGGATCAATTTGTGGGTAAGAATTCATTTCAAAATGATGTATTAATTTTAAAGAAGATTCTCTATTGTGTTACTGCACTTAACACAAATACCAAGGAGTTGAGGAGGCTGATCATTTTCAAGGTCCTTTCATGGAACAAAATGTAGAGTGAGGCATGAGGCTTAATGAAAGGAGAAGATAAGAGCCATTTACAGAGAGGAAAGTGTAACAAGGTGTGCAATATCCTAAGACAAGACATTTTAAATATTGTGACTCAGGGATATAATATAATTAGTATTGTCTAAGACTTCCATATGCTTCTAAGTATTGTTTTATGTGTGGGGGATTAAGTTTTAAATTTTTAAAGTCGACTTTTTTTTTTTTAAATTTTCTTTGTGATGGAGTCTTGCTCTGTCACCGGGCTAGAGTGTAGTGGCATGATCTAGGTTCACTGCAATCTCTGCCTCCCAGATTCAAGCGATTCTCCTGCCTCAACCTCCCAAGTAGCTGAGACTACAGGTGTGCACCACCACGTCCAGCTAATTTTTGTATTTTTCATAGAGACGGGATTTCACCATGTTTGCCATGATGGTCTCAATCTCTTGACCTCATGATCCGCCCACCTCAGCCTCCCAAAGTGCTGGGATTACAGGCATGAGCCACCACGCTCGGCCTAAAGCAGACTTTTAAGGTTGAAAGTCCTGCATTGTTTTTACTTTTTCTGTCTTTCTCTCTCATTTGATTTATGTTATGGCCTTTACATTGAAAAATAATAATATATCACTGACGTAGTTCAGAGACCAGAATAAAGCCCAAAACTGAGGATGTCAGAAATGCATTCATTATGGCTGACTTGAAGGTATAGGGTTAGGATAGAAGTAGATAAGGAGAACACTTTTTTTTATTGCCTGTGATTTCTTCTCTGATTCTAGCAAAGGGACAAAGAAAAAGATTCAGGGCAAATTCTCAAAGAATAAAGAGGTTGCATTGGCTGCAATTTCTTTACACTCAGATATATGCAGAAGCCTGAATGTGATGGGTAAAGAAGGGTAGGCCGGGTGCGGTGGCTCACGCCTGTAATCCCAGCACTTTGGGAGGCCGAGGCGGGTGGATCACAAGGTCAGGAGATCGAGACCATACTGGCTAATACAGTGAAACTCCGTCTCTACTAAAAATACAAAAAATTAGCCAGGCGTGGTGGCGGGCGCCTGTAGTCCCAGCTACCCCAGAGGCTGAGGCAGGAGAATGGCGTGAACCCGGGAGGCGGAGCTTGCAGTGAGCCGAGATCATGCCACTGCACTCCAGCCTGGGGAACACAGTAAGACTCTGTCTCAAAAAATAAATAAATAAATAAATAAATAAATAAAAGAAGAAGAAGGATAGAGGAGAGGTAGTTGGAAAATCTAAAATTAAAAATGTTTATTTAAAAACTTCAATTTTCAAATCACTTCTAAATATGATTCAGTGTTTCAAACCTTATTCTAAGAACAACCTTTCAGTATATCAGAGATTAATAACAATGAGTGTCACTGGCATGTTAATGCCTCGTCATAACAAGTCATAGAACCAAACTGCAACCATTTCGACATCATAGAATAAAGGGATATTTGGAAAACGATGTGGTCAAAAATAAAAATACACTTGCAAATATGTATTTATATTTGCTCCTGTGTGCCACTAAATTTCCAACATTACATTATTTTCATACATAAAAGAAACATACCTTTTGAAAAATTGTAAAAATATTTTAGAAAATAAGTCGTTTGTGTATCTTTTAACAGCTTCTCTCACATACACTCAAAGGAACAAAATGTTCTTGGCCATAAAACTCAGATTCAATTTTGAAAAATATCTTAAACCTGTTGCTCCAAGTCTTCTTTGACACTTTTCTGTCATCAAATATCTGATGCTTCTGGAAAATAATGTTTCACAAGGCATACTTTTACTCAGACTTTACTTGAAGAATTACAAAGTCTAAAATAAAGCTAAAAAAAAAAAGTAAGTTTAACAACAACAGCTGCTGCATACCACAGACATTTAAAACAGGAATGCATAGAAAATGAGTCAGATGAGGCTTGATAATTGGAGCCAACATAACAATAGTTATGGCAAGGAACAGTTTTTGTTTTTTCCTAATTGTCAGACATACAGTATTAGAGACACTGAAACAGAGGAATTAGTCCTGTTTGCTTTAATGACTGACAGCTTCATTTGAAGTTTCTCCAATTATATTTTCAAAAACAGTGCTGAAAGTATTGAACAAGGATGTTCAATGAAACCTTTGTTACTTTATTCTAATTTTGTATCTTGCTTTCTTTCTGTTGCAATATTTACTATGGTAAAAATTAATGGATTTAAGATGTAAAAAATAAAAATTATTATAATTAAATTATCAAGGAAACATGAAAAGACACTAAAAACTGATTTTGAACTCTGAAAAAAAGGAAATATTTATCATTAGATTATTATTATATTATTATTTTTTGAGACAGTCTTGCTCTGCCTCCCACGCTGGAGTGCAGCGGCACAATCTCAGCTCACTGCAACCTCCACCTCTTGGGTTCAAGTGATACTCCTGCCTCAGCCTACCAAGTAGCTGGGATTACAGGTGTCCACCACCATGCCTGGCTAATTGTTTGTATTTTTAGTAGAAATGAGGTTTCACTATATTGGCCAGGTTGGCCTCGATCTCCTGACCTCTAGTGATCCGTCCGCCTCGGACTCTCAAAAGTGTCAGGATTACTGAGTCACCACGCCTGGCCACATTTCTTAGTAGATAGAATTTTTTTTTTTTTTTACTCTTTTATACAGCCTAAAATCAGTGACCTTTTTGTTTATCTTTTCTATTAGAAAAAAATTACAAATTAACTTGCAATTTCCCATTGGGGGGTCTAAAGATATAGAAAGAAGCAATATCAAATTCAGATGTATATTCTGGAATAATTCCAAACTTGTATCAAGTTTAGATGTGTACTTAGGAGTACTCTGATCATTTTATTTTGAAATAAAATCAAACAATCAAAAGGACGTGCAGTTATCCTTATGCTTTGTTTCCAAGTTTTTGATTTTTTTTCTTAATAATCTTGCCTAGATATCTAGTGTAGTTAAGTGATCTTATAGGGAGAGGAACACAGGAAAACACTTCTGTTCACTTTTAAAACCACCATTTAGGCCACACTAGGGTTATGTATGACATAGAGAGTGGAATGCCACTTTCAAGGTAGAATCAGACTTCTGTAGGCAACTGAATGCCATGAGTTTGCAAATGAAAGACAAAAAAGTGTTTCCTCAGTTCCATAAAGATTCTTGCTAGAATCATGGGATTTAAAATGATTAGCAAGATATTTAGTATATTTTTCCTCAATAGTTCAGGTAATTAATGGTGACAGAAGATAAGAACAGTTGTTCTCAAAAGTTGTGTGTTTATGACACACTCTAAACTTTGTCCTATAAACTGCTGAGTTGAATATTAAAAACAAAGTACACATAATGAGTTGTCCAAAAATAAGCTATGATTACAATGTTAGTGGTTAATGTGGAAAGCTTGGCTAAGAGGCATCTTTCGAGGTCTTCTTTTTTAAGTGCTGAATCAGAAAAACTAATTATAAAGAGAGGTAAGGCAAATATTAGGAATAATTCTGAAGCTGCTAGACAGCAGTAACTGAAAAGAATTTTGTATCTATATTAGCAATGATAAATTTACATTTATTAATATAAAGCATCTCTAATATGAGTTTCTTATCAAAACTTTTCATTGATTTTGAGCAAATTAAAAGTCTTTTGAGACAAATAATATTTTATTCTATTTCCATGTGATTATTTGTTCCATAATCAGTTAAATAAATGCATCTTTTTGACAAAATCTGATGAACTTAACTAAATACAAGATTTACATGTGAATCAGTCCATAAAAACAAACTGTTAATACTAATAATATTTCAAATAACTATATATTCTTAAAAATGTGACAAAGTACAATGAACAATAACTTTAGAGATATTTATTTGGTGGACATTGGGAAAATATAGAGATCACAAAAATACCAAAATGTAATATATAAAATTAATTTGTAAAGTAGATAATTAGAAAATCACAACAAGAAGGCTAACAAACCTGCACATTGTGCACATGTACCCTAGAACTTAAAGTATAATAATAAAAAATATATATATATAAAAAGAAAAGAAGGCTTCTAGGACAAGGCCTACACTTGCATATCACACTTAGCATTGGTTTCACAAAAATAATTTAATATGCATTAGATATTTATGTTTTTTAACCCTAGATAACTGTAAGGTGACTAACTTGCTTCAAATGTTTACTCTGCTGACCAAGGAAAGGCCAATAGCAAATGTAGAAAAGCATTTAACAGATGCTGAAAAAAACCTCACTCCTTACTTTCTCATTAAAGTCATTTTGAATAACTTTGAGAAAAATAAAATGACTCAGATATGTTCTTTGAGAAAACTACTTTCATTTTAAATAAAGCATGGAGAGGTTTGAGCAAAGCTGGTAATCATACACAATTCAGTTCAAGCTCCTGAATTGTTCATGGTCTAAATGCCAGGGGTATTTTTGTATTCATGGTATCTAAATGGAGAATATTCATGCCATTAGAAATCTTGCTGCATAGTGCCTTTTCAAAAATACAATTTTCATCTGGACATTTAGATTGATTTCTATGTAGAGCCTGCTTGCCTGTACACAAGTGTCTCCTATTGAAATTTGTTCTAAGGTTAAAAATAAAAAAATGCAGCCATGGTTGGTATTTTGCTGTAAATCAGCTTCAAATTATAAAACTGAGCTTTTGACGCTTTTCAGACATAGAAAGAATTACATGTAGTTTATCTGTTCTGTTGGATTTCTCTCCAGAAAATTAAATGCTTATAAATAATTATTTAACATGTATCAAAAAACAGCAGTAGAAAGAAAACATTTTAACAAGCGTATATAGGGAATAGACAGGAATTAGGATAATAGTTATTTGTTAGTTAAAGTTTGGCATTTTCTGACCTAAAGTCAAATTCCTCCTGGAGACATGTTCTAAAACTCAAAATGATAATCAGTAAGGTTTCAAAGATTATATTTTATACCGATAAAATGACTTTAAAATTTCAGCACACTGAGAAAAGGTGGCTAGTATAATATATTGCATATTTGTGTAATTGTTTGTATGACAAGAGTATCAATAAAATTTGCTGTGCTTTTATTTGGTTGAACAGCTTTCAATAAACCAGGTAGGTAAACAAGTACATAAAAATAAATGAGTCTTATTTTTATATATTGACATTGCGTGTCATTTAATGTTGAAAAATAAATTTTAATTTTATTCCTTCAAACTATTCAAAGGGAAAAATATGCTTGATATATCTTACTATACATTAGAGAAGCAGAGGAAAACGCTTATTTTCTAATGATACAGAGCTGAAGGCATTAACTGATTATTGGGACCACCATGGCTCTATTCATGCTCATGTCTTGCCTTTTTTTTCCAGAAACATGTGCTTATATGTTTCTTTCTTCCATGTTCTCTCCTTAGACAACTGAAAAACACTTTTAAATATCAGACATTTATCATCTATCTTGGCTCTTCTTTCCTCAGCTATTTTTGTCTCTTTAAAAATAGAGTTTGGTCAATATGAGCTTCATGAAAATGAAAAAAAAAGATAGATCGCTGGAAACACCTTCGAAGACCTTAGCTCAGATTTCTAGGCCTATTTTTTCATAAGGACATCACCTATTACCCTAGCAATGATAGACTGCCTTCTCTTCCTGGGAAGGGGGCTCTTATGAGGGGAGACCCCTGGGACCCCAGGGTCAAAATATGGCAGATGACAAATTTGGCACCTCTGAGTTGTATATTAACCTCCTGGGGAGGGGTTAAGGTACAAAATATATAAGGAATCAACATAATTCAGTACCAAAAGTCAAGTAATCTGATTAAAAATGGGCAAAAGGCCTGAATATATATTTTTCCAAAGATGACATACAAATGGCCAACAAGCATATAAAAAAGTATTCAATATGACTAATCATCAGGGAAATGAAAATTTAAACCACAATGAGATATCACTTCAAGGCTGTTAGAATGGCTGTTATTAAAAAGATAACAAGTGTTGGCAAGGATGTGGAGGAAAGTGAACACATGTACAATGCTGATGGGAATTTAAATTGGCATAGCCATTTTGGAAAACAGTATGGATAATCCTCCAAAAATTTAAAAAAGAATGACCATATGACCCAGCAATTCCATCTCTGGGTATATCTTCAAAAAAATCGAAATCACTGTCTGCAAAAGATATCTGAACTTCTATGTTCATTGCAGTTTTATTCACAATAACAAAGATATGAAAACATCCTCAACATCCATCAATGGAAGAATGTATCAAGAAGAAAATGCATACACAAGCATACACACACACACACACACACACACACACACAGAGAGAGAGAGAGAGAGAGAGAGAGAGAAATATTATTTAGCCATAATAAGAAATCCTGTTATCTACAAAAATATAAATGAATCTGGAAGGCATTATGCTAAGTGAAGTAATCCAGATATAGAAACATAAATACTGTGTAATCCCACTTACATGTACCATCCAAAAAGATCAAATTCATAAAAGCAGAAAGTAGAACAGTGGTTGGCAAGGACTTGGGGGTAGAAGAAATGAGGAAGTTTGATCAAAAGTCACCAACTTTCAGTAATAAGATGAATAAGTTCTGGGGATTTAATGTATGGCATGATAACTAATGTTGATAATACTGTATTACCTGAAATTTGAGGGGAGCAGAATTTAACGGTCCTTACCACCCCACCCCACACAAAAATAGTAATTAGTTGTGGTGATGCAGATGTAAATAGATTGTGGTAAGCAGTACACAATGTATATGTACATCAAACCATCATGTTGTACACCTTAAATATATAAAACAATTATCTGTCAAACAAATGTTTACATTTTTTAGAAATAAAAAATGCAGATAATACAGATTTCTTAAAAGCACAGATAATTCATAAATCTATGACAAAATAATAGCCTAGTTGAGTTGATTAACCCGGCATTATAACTTAAATTGTTCATGTTTAACACAGGTCTTTGAATTTTCCTTTTAGTGACCCTCCCCCATTTAATAACTTAAAAATCTTTATACAGGAGCTACTTTTTGTTGTTGTATTCTTAGAGATGTCATTGCTTTTTTAATAGATATGTTATTAAAATATATTGTTTGATTACAGGATATATATCTATTAAAGATAAATTGAGAAATAAAAAGAGGAAAAAGAACAAAAAGAAACTAACAGTGCAGCATCCTAGAGACTTTACTAACAACTTCTTCATTTATTTTCTGATTTAGGATACCCCAAACTGATACATTTTTATATCATCTTATTGAAGATACAATAAACTTCATAAATTTTGCAGATATAAAATCCAAGGTGCATAGTGGCCTGTGACTTTCAAAGGATACTTGGGTAATAAATATTTAAGTCAAGTATTGACTCCAAAACCCATGCCATTTATAAAATTACATATATACAAGTTTAAAATATTGTTAGAAGCTGACTTTTTACACAAAGTATTGTGTTGTTATTCAACAAAAGTTACTTAAATATTTAATAGACTTTAGAATGGTTTTAGATTTCTCTTATTATAAGCACCTTACATTAGTATGGTACACTCATTATAATTAATGAAAAATATCAATGCACTATTATTAACTGAAGTTCATATTCATATTTCCTTAGTTTTTGCCTAACGTCCTTTTTCTGTTCCAGGGCGCTATTCAAAAGACCACATACATTTGGTTTTCTGGTTTCCTTAGGATCCTTATGACAGTGACGGTCTCTCAGACTTTCTTTACTTTTGATGACCTTGACAAATGTGAAGAGTACTGGTCAGCTTCCTTACATGATGTTCCCCTATAGAAACTTATCAGATGATTTTACTTCTCTGGTTAAAAATTATTATGTGTTATTGAAGAAAAAAAAAACAGAAAAATTCATTGTGGAGAAAGACAGTGTATGTGTAAATAAAAAATAATAGAAATAAAACAAATATGGGAATAAAAAAAAAACAAAAACAGAAATAGGTGCCATTTTAATTACATCATATCAAGGATACATACTATCCACATATTTATTACTGTGGGTGTTAACCTGACACCTCTCTGGGGTAGTGGATGTCAGGCTTAGCCACTGTAAAGTCAATCTTCTTCTCTTGACCACTTTCCATACTGCAACGTTTGAAAGTAAGTCGCTATGCACATTCCACACTTAAAACAGTGGGGCGCTATGTTTCCTCTGCTTGAGACTGGAATACCTATATAAATTATGTGGGCTTCTTCTGAACAAAATATTTATCTCCCTTCACCATAAATTAACTTATTTAGAATATATTTATATGTATGTGCTTCTGTATGTTTATTTTGTATTTTGGGTTATAATCCAACACTACTCCATTTTGTAATTCAAATTGTTCCAGTGGCCACAGAGGGTGCTTATGATTGGATCCTATGTGTCTTTTGACTGTCACAATGAATGTATGTCATTATTGTTTATTTCAGCCTGTAAAAAGGAGTTAAGTTCTTCTTCCAGGTTTCTTTTGGCTGAGCCTGAGAATTAAATTGATATATACTATGGTTTGAGTATGGTTCGCTCTCTCCAAAGCTCATGTTGAAATTTGATTGCCATTGTGGTGATGTTGTGAGAGGGGACCTTCAAGAGGTGATTAGGTCATTGAGAGGAATTGATGTCTTCTCTGAGGGAGTGTATTAATGATCCTGGGAGTGAGTAATTGTGAGAGCAGGTTGTTATGAAAGTAAGGTAGATTTTCTGTTTGTCTTTTCACACACATTTGCTTGTTCTTCCCCCTTTTTACCACGTTATGATGCAGCATGAGGCCCTTGCCAGATGCAACTGCCAGATCTTGAACTTTCCAGCCTCCAGAACCATGAGCTAGACAAAATTATTTTCTTTATAAATTATTCAGTCTCAGATATTCCATTAGTGCAACTGAAAATGGACTAAGATAACATAAGACAGAGCAACATAAGAGAAGTATATGACTTTATTCAACAAGTTTTAAGTGGCACAGGAACCTTTGTAAAGAAATGAAGACCCAAAGAATTTAGAATTAGTTACTTATATACTGAATTAGACAAAGAGTAGTAAGTAGTAAAGAAACAATTAAATTATGTGAAAGAGGCTTGAAATATGAGAGTTCTAGCAAGGTTTGTGCAGAATTCCCTCAGTTTTGATTTATTGTCTTTGCAAATGAAGACATTCTCTCTCCTTCTAGTATGGGGAGAGTGTCTTTCATACAGAAATTTAATCCTCTACTTTTAAGAAAGAGAAAAGAGGTCAGAATGATCTGTTTGCACCTGCTGTTTTTCAAGTGCCTTTAATTCATAATAGTTAATATGCCAGGGTGGTATATTTCTAACTTTCGTACCTTCTGGCACTACAAGATGTTCCAGACTCAGCTTGTATATTTTCTGCTCCAGTCCTAGAATTAGCCACTTCTCCAAGGAGTCCTGGTTTTATTACTGCAGAATAATATTAGAAACCAAGATTCAGGTGTTAGGTGTGCTCCTTGCTACTGGTATGTCATTGCTTCTAAGCCTTCTTAACTGACAGTGCAAGAAAATATATGTGTATACTAACTTGTGTATATATATCTATAAATATTTTTTATAAACACACAAAAGTACATACTGATGTCTCCAACTGAAATCTATTAACAAATAGATCTTTCTAGCCTCCTCCCCTTGCTTATCTTTAAAGTCTACTTCCATAACGCGAAACCTAGCTCCCATCATTTGCCATCTACTTAATTAAATGATGAATACCTGTATACTTGCATAGCAGTGCTATGATTGTTAACCTATGTACTCTGCAGAACAACCTTATAACCTAGATTAAGGAGCTTATGCGCAGTTCCTTTTATCTTTAGTCTTACAACCTCCACTGACTTCATTAATTAGGTCAACAACTTTTCTTACTACCCACTTAACTGAAGTTGTTTCATACATTTATAATACAGTTAGATTCTTTTGTCAGTCTGCATTTCCTCCTGGGATCCTCAGCCTACCAAACAATTTTTTAAAATTTGTATACGCTAAGGTTCATTCTGAACTGAACATTCTATGGGTTTTGATATGTGCAAAATGTCATGTATACAACATTATAGTATCATACAGAGTAATTTGCACTGCCCTAAAGAGTCTCCAGTGTTTCATTATTTTAACCCTCCTTCCTTCCCTTAAATCCTTGGAAATAACTGATAGACGTACCTCTAGTTTTGCATTTTTCATAATATCATATAATTGAAATTATACTGCATGCAACCTTTTTTCCCTGCCTTATTTTATGTACACATGGCAAGGTATACTTTGGGTTCAGATTAAGATATTTTAGTATTCATTCTGTTTGATGTTCTCTGTACTTTCTAGATCTATGATATGGTAATTATCAATATTTTTTAGAAAATCCTCAGCTATTGTTATTTTAAATATTTCCTTTGCTCTATTCTCTCTTACTTCTTTTTTGGGGTATTTCAAGTATATGCATATTGCAACCTTTGAAATTCTTCCACATTGCTTGGATGATTTGTTCTGTTTTTATATACTTCTTTCTCTTTACATTGTATTATGGGAAGTTTCTGTTGACATATTCAAACTCACTGATTCTTTATTTGGCCTATCTGCTATTGAGCCCATCAAAGGAATTTTTAAATTTCTGTTAACAGTATTTTGACTTTTGGCATTTTTTTTTTCTTTGAGGTTTCATTTTTTCCCCTAATTATCCGTGCGTTTTTCTACACTGTTTCATTTTTCTATTAGAAGCCTTAACATATTAATAGTAGTTGCTTTAAATTTCCTGTCTGATTATTCTAAAATCTGTGATCTGTATTATACATAAATCTGGTTTTGATGCTTGCTGTGTTTCTTCACTGTTATTTTTCTTTCCTTTTAGCATGATCTGTAATTTTTGTAAATAGAAAACATAATATATTGGGTAATAGAAACTAAGTGAGGTTTTATTTTCCTAGGAGATAGGTTTTTGCCTAATGTTTTAATAAACAGAGGTACCAGAGGCTTCTGATTTTTCCTGCATCTTGTTTTTGTCTCTTTAACAGTCAGTTTCTTGCAGCTCTTCCAGCTATTATGATACAAGAGTCCTGTTGATGTGATGTAATGTATGAGTGAGGTAAAGTGTTCTGTATCCTAAAGTTAAGTCTCAAATCTTTTAGTTGGCTTATTTCACTGGGTTGCAACATTTACAAGTGTTTCTCAGCTTTCTCTTCACTTACCCTGGTGAAAGAGTAAAGCTAGAAGGAGTTCAAATTGGGTAAATGTATTTCTTCATAGATAGGATAAGGATTTGGTAAATTCTTGGTTCCAAGGGAGTAGGCATTTTTTATGGAAAATTCTCAGGGTGTATTTTAAAATGGTTGTTTCACTATTCCCCTGCCAGAGCTCTGGGAGAAACCTTCTTGGCTCTTAACAATGACATCTTGGAAAATTTCTGGATGTAAAACCCAGAACACTTTTAAGACTGCAGCCACTTGGACATTTTCACTCTCAGGTTAGTCCATACTCCATCTCCAGCAAGTGATCAAAATGCCCAATAAAATGCTCCTACCATTGTATGTCTCCAGCAGTTGAGGCTTCTTATAAATAGATTTCTACTATGATTCCGTGTATTCACCTGCTACCTCTGATTCTGGATTGGTTGTATCCAGTGTGACTTCTATTCTCTGAAGTGTTCCAGAAAAGTTATTAATTTTCAGTTCGATTGCTTTTTTATTATTTTAAAGGAAGAGCTCAACAGCTTCCAAGATTTTTGCTCATCAGTGCTGAAACTATATTTCCACACATTTTTAATTTTTTTCTTTCATCAAAATAATTAATGCAGGACATCTTGGGGGTGGGGGGGGTCCTTATTAAAGACCTGGTAGAAAATAAGTCAACCCTCTCTATCTATACTGTGGATATCTTTTCTAAATAAAGAAAAACAAAAGTCTGTAAGAGATTGTGTGGTAACAGAAGTTTCATATCTGTAGATCTTTGCCTCATACTTCTTCTAAGCCACTCTACCCATCCAGTATTATTTTAGAACACTTGACTTTCAGTAATACCCTATGCAGTGAACAAATAGCTTAGAATTCCTTAGACATTCTTTGAATTTTAATGATGGCACTTCTTTGATTATGTTTGCTCAACACAGCATGCACTTTTATTTTTTTCTTCTGTCAAAATTCTTCTTTTGTATTCAGTCTAAATCCTGTTTCTTCTCGTCTTCTCATCAGAAACAATTCCTTGTTTTTTCCACACTCCAATTGGACCTGTATTTCCTTTTGCCTCCTTATGCAAATGCTTGCATATTCTGTCATGGTAATTAGCATCTATGTGTCTTGAGACCTGTACCTACTACTTTATTCAGAAGAAGGTTTGTAAAGCAGACCCTCAACAAATGACTGTTGAAAAAGGAAATGAATAAATCAACAAAATATATGAATAAAGAGCCATTTTCCTTGAGAAGTGGAACAAGACAAGGATGTCCACTCTTACCACTTCTATTTAATTTAGTACTGGATGTCTTCATCAGAGCAGTCAGGAAAGAGAAAGAAATAAAATGCATCCAGACCGGAGGGAAGAAGTCAAATTATCTCTCTTTGCTGAATATATGATTCTATAGCTAGAAAATCCTAAAGAATCTGCAAAAAGGCTCCTAGAACTGATAAATGACTTTAGTAAAGTTTCAAGATACAAAATCAATGTATAAAAAATCAGCAGCATTTCTATACACCAATTGATATGATTTGGATTTGTGTCCCCACCTAATTCGCAAATTGTAATCCCTAATGTTGGAGGAGAAGCCTGGTGGGAGGTAACCGGATTATGGGGGTGGATTTCCCCCTTGCTGTTCTTCTTGTGATACTGAGTGAGTTCTCATGAGAATGTTTAAAAGTATGTAGCACCTCCCTCTTCTCTCTTCCTCTTGCTATGGCCATGTAAGATGTGAATGCTTCTACTTTGCTTTCCACCATGATTGTAAGTTTCCTGAGGCCTCCAGAGCCATGCTTCCTATACAGCCTAGAAAGCTGTGAACCAATTAAATCTGTTTTTTTAAAACAAACTACCCAGTTTCAGGTATTTCTTTATAGCAGTGACAGAACAGACTAATATACAAAATTGGTACCTATGAATAGTACCAATTAATAGGCATTCCTATAAAGGTACCTGAATATGTGGAAACGACTTTGAACTGGGTAATAGGCAGAGGTTGGAACAGTTTGGAGAGCTCAGAAGAAGACGGGACGTTAAGGGAAAGTTTGGAACATCCTAGAAACTTGTTAGATTACTATGGCCAAAATACTTATAGTGATATGGACAATAAAGTACAGGCTGAGGTTTCCTTAGATGGAGATGAGGAACTTATTGGAAACTGGAGCAAAGGTCTCTTTGTTATGTGTTAGCAAATAGATTGGAGGCATTGTGTCCCTGCTCTAGGGATCTGGGGAAAACTAAACTTGAGGGAAATGATTTAGGGTATCTTGCGGAAGAAATTTCTACACAGCTAATTGTTCAAAATGGGGGCTAGCTGTTTCTAACTACCTATGCTCATATGCCTGAGCAAAGAGATGATTTGAAACTGGAACTCATATTTAAAAGGGAAGCAGAGCATAAAAGTTTGGAAAATTTGCATCCTAACCTATAGTCGAAAAGAAAAACCCATTTTCTGGGGAATAATTCAAATTGGCTGCAGATATTTTAATAGGTAAAGAGAATCTGAATGTTAGTAGTCATGACAGTGGGAAAAATGCCTCAAAGGTATTTGAGAAACTTTCATGGCAGCCCCTCCCATTATAGGCCTGGAGGCCTAGGAAGGAATAATGGTTTCTTGAGTCCAGCCCAGGGCCCTGCTGCCCTGGACAACCTCGAAACACTGCTTCCTACATCCCATCCACTCCAGCTCCCACTGTGGCTAAAAGGGCCTCAGATATGACTCAGGCCACTGCTCTAGAGTATGCAAGCTGTAAGCCTTGGTGGCTTCCATGTGGTGTTAAGCCTGTGGGTGCACAGAGGGCAAGAGTTGAGGCTTGGAAGCCTCCTCCTAGATTTAAGAAGATGTATGGAAACACAAGTATGGATGTCCAGGCAGAAGTCTGTTGCAGGGACAGAGCCCTCATGGAGAACCTCTGCTATGGTAGTGCAAAGGGGAAATGTGGGGTTGGAGGCCCCACACAGAGTCCCCACTGGGGCACTGCCTAGTGGAGCTGTAAGAAGAGGGCCACTGCCCTCCAGACCCCAGAATGATAGATCCAGTGACAGTTTATACTGTGCAACTGGAAAAGCTTCAGGCACTCAATCCAAGCCTGTGAAAGCATTGCAGGGTCTGTACCCTGCAAAGCCACAGAGGCAGTGCTGCCCAGGGCCTTGAGAGCCCACTTCTTGCATCAGTATGGCCTAGATGTAAGATATGGAGTCAGAGGAGATTACCTTGGAGCTTTAAGATTTAATAACTGCCCTGCTGGGTTTTGGAATTGCATGGGGACTGTAGCCTCTTTGTTTTGGCCTATTTCTTCCTTTTGGAACAGTAGTACCCAATGCCTGTAACCCCATTATATCTTGGAAGTAACTGACTTGTATTTGATTTTACAGACCCATAGGCAGAAGGGACTTGCCTTGTCTCAGAAAAGATTTTGGACTTGGACTTTTGAGTTAATGCTGAAATGAGTTAAGACTTTTGGGGGACTGTTGAGAAGGAATGATTACATTTTGCAATCTGAGAAGGACATGAGATTTGGGAGGAGCCAGGGGTGGACTTATAAAGTTTGGATTTGCATTCCCACCCAAATTTAATGTCAGATTGTCATCCCCAATATCAGAGGAGGGGCCTGCTGGGAGGTAATGAGATCGTGGGGGAGGATTTCCCCTTTGCTGTTCTTGTGATAGTAGTACTCAATAAGATCTGTTTGTTCAAAATTGTGTGACACCTTGCCCCTCTTTCTTTTCCTCCAATTTCAGCCATATAAGACATGCCTACTTCCCTTTCACTTTCTGCCATGATTGGAAGTTTACTAAGGTCTCTTCAGCCATGCTTCCTGTACAGCCTACAGAACCATGAGTCAACTAAAGCTCTTTTCTTTATAAATTACCCAGTTTCAGGTATTTCTTTATAGTAGTGCAAGAACAAACTAATACACCAACAAAGTTCAGGCTGAGAGTGAAATCAAGAATGCAGTTTCACAATTGCCACAAAGGAAATGAAATACAGAGGAATACAGCTAACCAAGGAGGTGAAAGATCTCCACAAGGAGAACTATAAAATGCTGCTGAAAGACATCAGAGATGACACAAATAAATAGTAAGATAATTTCATGCAAATGGAAGAATCAATATCGCAAAAATGGCCATATTGCTCAAAGCAGTGCACAGACTCAATTTTTTTTTACCAAAATACCAACATCATTCTTCACAGAAGGAGAAAAACGTATTCTAAAATTCATATGGAACCACAGAAGAGCCCAAATGGCCAAAGGAATCCTAAGCAAAATGAACAAAGCTGGAGGCATTACACTACCCAACTTCAAATTATACTATAAAGCCACAGTAACCAATATAGGTTGGTAATTGTATAAAATTAGACACATTGACCAGCTGAACAGAATAGAAAACTCAGACATAAAGTTGAACACCTACAATCATCTGACATTTGACAAGGCCAACAACAAGCAATGGAGAAAGGGCTCTCTATTCCATAAATGGTGCTGGGATAACTGGCTTGCCATACGCAGCAGATTAAAACTGGACCTCTGCATTTCACCACATAAAAAATTAACTCAAAATGGATCAGACATTTCAATGTAAGATCTGAAACTATAGCAATCCTGGACAATCTCAGAAATACTCTTTTAGACATTGGCCTTGACAAAGGATTTTTGGCTAAATCCCCAAAAGCAATTGCAATAAAAACAAAAATAGACAAGCTGGAGATAATTAAAATAAAGAGCTTCTACACAGCAAAATAAACTAGCAAAAGAGTAAACAGACAACCTACAGAATGGGAGAAGATATTTGCAAACTCTGGCATTCCACAAAGGCCTAATATCCAGAATCCATAGGGAACTTAAACCAACAAGCAAAAAACAAACAACCCCACTAAAAAATGGGCAAAGGACAGGAACATACACTTCTCAAAAGAAGACATAGTAGTGGCCAACATGCATATGAAGATATGCTCAGCACCACTAATTATCAGAAAAATGCAAATCAAAACTACAATGAGAGACCATCTCACAGCAGTCAGAATGACTGTTATTAAGTCAGAAAACAACAGGTGTTGGAGAGACTGCAGAGAAAAGGGAAGACTTAAACACTGTGGGTGAGAATGTAAATTAGTTCAGCCAGTGTGGGAAGCAGTCTGGAGATTTCTCATAAAACTTAAAACAGAGCTACCATTCGACCCAGCAATCCCATTGCTGGTATATATCCAAAGGAAAATGAATTCTTCTATAAAGAAGAAACATGCACTCATCTGTTCATCACAGCACTATTCACAAGAGCAAAGACATGGAATCAACCAGCTTCCCATCAATTATAGATTATATGAAGAAAATGTGGTACATACACACTATGGAATACTGGGTAACCATATAAAAAAAGGATAACATCATGCCATTTGAGGCAACATAGATGGAGCTAATGCAGGAACAGAAAACTGAATAGTGCATATTCTCACATATAAGTGGAGCAAAACATTGAGCACACATGTACATAAAGATGGGAACAATAGATACTGTGGACTACTGAGAGGGAAGGAGGGTGTGGGAAGGGCTGAAAAAGTACCTATTGAGTACTATGCTCACTACCTGGGCAATGGGATCTGTAACCCCAAACCTCAGAATCATGCAAAATTTCCATGTAACCAACCTGAACATGTACCCCCTTTATCTAAAATAAAAGTTGGAATTTTAAGAAAACAATGGAATAAAATGAAGAAAAAATAGGGGCTGAACACTGCAGATATATAAATAATTCTGAGTTATATGGAGTGTGGAGATATTGCCTGGGTGAAGTCTTCTTTCTTACCTCCCTTTTTCTAGAATATAGTACCTACTTGTCATGATTCACATGCCATTTTATATTCTTTTCTTTCAGCATGTAGATAGAGATTTTGGTCTCAGGCCTGATTTTTTTCTTAGAACACATTAATCTATTTTACCTTTGAAAAAATTTCTAATACAATTTTTAACCAATAGATACCGTATTAGTCAAGCTATGCTAAAGTGTCAGCCCTCATATGTAAATGTCGTACATAAACCAAGGTTTATTTTTGCTCCCTAATAAGGGTCTATTCTGTGCTGCCTATGAATGTTGCTTACACATCATTATCCTCACTCCAGGGACCCTAAGGGACAGAATAGCCACCAGTTAGAACATTGTGGTGACTATGACAGAGAAAAAGAAAACCTGGAGAAGGACACACTGGCTCTTAAAGATTCTTGTTAAAAGGGACAAATATCTCTTTTCCTCAGCCTTAAATTTTGGCAAGAAAAATCACATGGCAACCTGCTTGCAACAGGATAGGGAGGGAGAGGAATAAAATATTTTCAAAAAGTAATATAATCTAACATGGGTAAATTAAAATTCAGGAGAATAATTTGTACATGTTCTTTGTAATGAAGGTAAGCCAAATGAATGATTTCCTCAGGAGATTGTTTCTACATCAAAGGAAAATAAATGCAAATGCTTGTATTAGAAAGGCACCACACCTGGCTCTCAAATGAGATTCTGTCACTTCTTTTCAGTAGCAGGTGAATGCAAAATTTGGCAGCTTTTTATTTTGCAAAACAGATAATGTTCTGGAAAGTTACATTCATATTGCATAAAAATAATAATGGCTTCTGATCTTTACGAAGACCCTGATTGCTATTGTAATAAGGAATACAATGCAGAAAAGAAAGTTTTGCAGCCTTTCATGGGTTACTTTATTTAGGGCCAAACAAATACAGATAATTGACATTACATTTGCTTTTACATCTGATTGTTGTAACTGTAAACCTCACTTAAAATACAGAACTTTTTATGCTTGTATATAAAAGAGCAAAACCAGCAAACCTCAGTAAATAGAAGTCTTAATTTTTAGACTTCAATGCTTTTATGTTATTGATTAAAGAGCTTCTTAAATTGGCGACACAAGAAAAATAGCTATTGAAGGAAGAGGGACAACATATATAAGAGTCTAAATGCTAGTATCTATTTTGCTTTTCTAAGAACTCTGAACCATTAGTCATTGCCTTGTCTCCAGTATCTTCTTATCTTTATTGTCTTCTCTTCCATTCTTGCATAGGACACAAGAACATCTACTATGCACCCTACTTGTTTTACAAGTGTACAGTGGTTGGGTACTTTGCCATATCTCAGCTTTTCAGTCCTGACTTCACTGTTTCCTGCCAACTGCATGCCCTGTACTACCGATCCATAGCCTTCCAAATCAGTTCTCAGTGGGTTCTCAGTACAATTGGCTCTAAGCCAAGTGGCAAAGTCAATAGCCACTGCAGAACATTATTTATTATTTTGCTCATAATATCAAAACCATGTCACCAGTAATTCCATCACACTTCTTGGATTTTCCACCACCACAGTTATGTGAAAGAAAAAAAGTCATTTCCCAAGTTTTATTCAGCTTTTAAAATGCAAACATATTATGTGAATGATAAGTGTCTTAAGCATGTCATGCTACCAAGAAGGTTTGACCAGGTGGTATCTAAAGTTCCTGAGGACAAAACCTCAAAGTTGGGATTATATGAATGTATCCCCACATTACTTGAGTGCAAAAACTGTACTCCAATTTTCTCTATATTCCTAAAGCCTGCCACAAAATAAGCATTCAATAACAGTTAGCTATTTTATCTTTGGAAACTCAGATTTTGTATACGTTAGCATACTTGATTCTCATGAACAAAAACCCAATCCTCGTTTCATATTATTGTCCTATAAGGAAATGGAAAAACAAGTGTGAATATAACGGAATAAATAGGTAATATATTGATATTGATCAATTGGTCAACAATAGTTAATATACTGATGTTGATCAATTGGGCAATTGGCCTAATTGGGCAACAAATATTTAGAAAATGTTTCTCCAAAGTTGTTATAGAGATGTGCAAACTGTAGAATTAAGCACATCTCAAAGCCTTTTTATAGTAGAAAAATGACAAATAAAAGCAGTGTTCTGGACAGACGGTAAAGGCTGTGCCTAAACATTTCTATTACTGGAGGGTTACAAACGGCCTGAGACCACTGAACTTAACATGCCTTCATTATAAACATGTGCCTTTTTCTCCAGAAAATTCACACTATTAAGTTACAATTGTTCAAATGTTAAAAACATGAAGTTCCTTGTTTTAAAATACAGATTTTATTTTATTCAGATATGGTGATATCAATGGATAAGGAGAGGATTATCATTAAATGATTGTTTACTGCCTACAGTTCCCAGGTTCATGTGATTCTCCTGCCTCAGCCTCTCGAGTAGCGGGAATTACAGGCACCTGCCACCACGCCCAGCTAAGTAGAGACGGGGTGTCATTATTTTGGCTAGGCTGGTCTCAAACTCCTGACCTCATGATCTGCCAGCCTAGGCCTCCCAAAGTGCTGAGATTACAGGCATGAGCCACTGCACCCAGCCCAAATGATACAAACTTTTCAAGTCCTTGAATGTTCTTTATTAACTTGATATGAAAAATATGGGAATTCTTTTTGACTGAGTTGTTATCTACCATCAGAGTGAGTGGAGAAAGAATGTAATTCAGTGTTTTTTATAGCTATCTTGGTCCCTAAACGTTCAAGAAGCTGATAATCATATTATTCACAGGCAAAACACTCTGCGAACTCTATGGAGGAAATGGTCCTTTAGTCTTGGTGTTTGTTACCTCTGGCTCTTATAGATATTACACCCTCTGTCACATATTTCAGTTTTATCCTTCCTTAGTTGCCTTTGTTTAAGAAAACAGAAATTCCCTGTCCTATGGCTTACTGAATTGCATTGTTTATAGCCATGTAATGTTCATTTGCTACTTTGGTAATTGCCTGGATGATAAAAACTTTATATTTAGATGGAGGGCGAAGTATTTGGTAATTGTTGCATCTTTCATTCAAGCCTTGAGAATTCCTGTTGGATAACCTTATAAAAGAAGTGAATACAGGAAAACCAAAAGGCAAGATGGGTATTTAACAAGTTCATTTGAACTTTATTTTCCAAGTAATAACGTTGTTGCCAAAGATATTCAAAAGACCCTCTTAGGAAGTTTAGTGAACACATATGAGAAAACTTACATTTTCCCCATAAGGAAATGAGACATTTTGCTTGTAAAATCAAAATTATAATATCTTGTAATGAACTACTACACAGGTGTAGTTCCTTATGACAACAAAATTATAATTATCGGCAAACAGCTGGGTGCATTCCGACTTGGTTCATTGTTTTTGTCTAGGAGATGTTTTAAGGAATAAAGGGAAAACAACAATGCTTTATTTTTTTCTTTAGCATCTTATAGTTTTTTAAAAAATGTGATACAACTCAAAACAAATATTCCAATGAACACTTTACCTAAAAGAAAATTAATTGAGCTAGAGAATGAGCTTTACTACATCAATTAGAAAAATTAATCTTTAAAAATAATTACCACCTTTTAAATAATAATAAGATAACACTCGTCATTTGTCCAAAGCCAAATTGTTCTATTTTTCAAACTTAGGAGATAATATGAGGCTGTATTTTATCAAACTATTTTAGAGGCAAAATGAAAAATTTAATTTAATTCTCTAATATGGTTTGTGACTAAATGAAGAGTCTGTTTTTTTATGAGTAACTTCATGGGCTGAATTGTGTCTCCCCAAAATTCATATGTTGAATCTCTACCCACTCATGTGACTATATTAAATATAAGGCCTTTTAGGAAATAACTATGGTTAAATGAGGTCATAGGTGTAGGGACAGAATCTAATAGAATTGGTGTCCTGATAAGGCCACCAGTCTTTGTGTATGGAGAGCTCTCTGTCTCCATGCACATGAACCAAAGAAAGACCCTGTGAAAACACAGAGAGCAGGAGGCCATCTGCAAGCCAGAAAGGCAGTACTCACCAGAATCAGCCCATGTTGGCACCCTGATCTTGGATGTTAGCCTCCAGAACTGTGAGAAAATGAATTTCAATGATGTAAGACATCTAGTCTGTGATATTTTGTTATGGCAGCTTGACCTGACTGATACAGTGGGATTAATCAAGGTTTATGGGATTATTGACATATTTGACCTATTTAAAATCCCTGCTATGTTTGTGGATGGATCCTGCCTCCTTTCTTATAATCTCGAACTTGATATATACTCATATTTCACGACAAATCCGCTTAAAAAGAAGTTGTTTTCACAATAGCCCATTTCCTATATTACACACACACACACACACACACACACACACACAATCATTCCATTGTCTCCTGAAAAATCTCATTATGGTGTTTTGCCCTAAGGTTTAAAAACAAACAAAGGGAAACCTTATTTTAATGTTTAATAAATACACCTTAACCAGAGAGTATGCCTTGGGTTTTCTTCCATACTTCTGCTATGGGTGAAATGAACCAGATATTTTTCCTATTTACAGGTATTTCCAATCTGATGTGGTAGAATTGGTGGGAGTGGATGCTGTAGCTTCTAGCTAGGGAGGCCCTTCTTGTAGTAGTCCTCTTGCTTTAGAGCAAAGTTTCTCAACTTTGAATGTGAATATAAATCACCTGAGCATTCTTTTAGCTCTCACCTGAGATGGCACATATTGACCTGGGGAAGCTGATGTGGCTACTCTGTGGAGAAGATTTTGAACATAAACGATTAAGAGTGCCCCACATATCACTAAATAATGAAACACAAAGCACGTTTCCCCCTTGAAAACCGCAGTTGCTTTTGTTCCAAATCATGCATCCGAAATTACCCAAAGTGGAGGTCTAAACAGACCAACTTCCTCAGATGACTGTGCCCTTTGAGTTGGATGATATATATTTAGGAAGTGCTTAAAACTGCCTAGAAATGCTTAGTCATTAAAGAAAAAACTAGGCAGGGAGCATACTTGTTGTTTGTCCCTGGGTAATTTGACAGGTTAATCCCCATATTGGTTTCAGAAATATCCATTCACCATCCATGAGTCCCATCCATGAGTCTTGAGATTAAGTCCAGTTTCTGCTTTTACTTAGACAGTCTCTGCCACCACTCAGGTATGTTGGCTGCAAGACATCCCACAGAAGAGCCAGTAGGCTTAAGCCCCTGGGTCAGGACAACAATCCTGGGAAAGATCTTGGGGGATTCTCCATGAGAAAATGGGTGGGTAATGGATGCGACTTGATTTACAACATTTAACTTTTGAGAAAAAAATACATGAATCTCCATTTGAATCCTTATTCTCATGCACACAGATTTTAAGACCAGGATTATTTGGAATTGTTTAGCTACACCTCTTTTAAAACATTACAAAATCAAATCTTATTTTAATTTGTAGCAGTAAGGGAGAGCAAATTCAGGAGAAGATATTTAAAAAATTTTAGGTCCTGGTTGCAGTGATTTTAAGAAAGATCATGATAGGCAGGAAATTGAAATTTGGGGGAGTTTTTGAAAATAGTAGCTAAGGAATGGTGGTTATAGCAGGGTGAGGGTCTTAAAGCAAGGAGGGATATGAAAGTGATTTATTTTAATAAGTAAAATATTTAGTTGTTCTACAAGGATTGTTCTCAATCAGGGAGGAAGTGGTCATTTGGACATTTTCACTTTAGAAATCCCACTCATTCCTCTGGGTCTTGATACCTCTGCTCAGAGGCTTCTTTAAGCTGTGTGCATAGCTGAAAATCCTGATAACTGGACTTGGCTCCAGAACACAGAAAGGAGGGCATAGGCCATGGCAGTGTCCAGCCATAGGTTGCCGAGTCACCAAGTGGATGTCAGGAATGAGGGTGCAGTTTGAGAAACCTTTCTGAGCCACCTATTTAAGTAGCTCTCTGCCTGGTGGCTGCCCTGGACATCCAATCAGATGTGGGTGCGGTGTCTAAACAGAGTTACTGCAAGTAAAATCAGAATGCAGGTGCTTAGGAAGGTCGAAACTCAAAAGCAACCTACCTCCTCAGAATAGTGGCCACGTAAAGTGGTTAACCAAAACGTAGGGAGACATAGTTTTCTAAGCTCCTACATGTCCATTAACTAACTTGATCTAATCAACTAACATGATCACATTCTGATTTCACATATAAGCAAACTGAAGCCTTGGAACATGGTTTAGCCACCTTAGGTTGCACAGACGAGCTAGCAGTCACTCTAAGACAGGCCTGTGCTACTTTACAGCCCAGGCTATTCATGTTGTCCCACTGGCTTCCTGGCATGGAGCAAAGCTCATCTGCCTTGGTGTTCTCTGGCAAATAGGCAGCTCTCTATAAAGTGTTTGGAGTGCTAGTCCAAGAGTTTTGGCTTTTCAGGGCACCTTTCTAACCCAGAGTCTGTGGTCTTTTCTTGTTGCCCTAGCTGAGAATGCTGCCAGAGATAATCCTGGCTAATGTGTGGAGGAGGATGAGTCAAAAGTGTGGAAACTCAGCACACAAATAAAGACAAAGCAACACAACCATCAAAATGAAATCAGGAAAAGCAAAACAACTACTATTCTTGGCTGGTTAGTCATGTAGGGCCTGGGTCTGGGTCTGAGATGGACCAAACACATTTCTGTGTGGAAATTTCATATAAAGTCCAGGGCCTAGATGCCCTAAAGTTATGCTGAGCACAGAGTCTGACCAGTCTGCCAGTTGTCACAACTGAGAAAGGGAACACTAATGATATCTAATTGGTAGAGGTTGTGGATGCTGCCACACATCCAATCAGGAATGCTCAGCCTCTGCGATGGTGAAGTTTTTGTGCCAACCTGACTGGGCCTCAGGCACCCAGGTGTTTGGTTAAACATTATTCCTGGGAGTGTCTATGAGGATGTTCTGAGTGATAATAACATTTGAACTGGTAGACTGAATAAGCAGATTGCCTTCCATCATGTGAGGGTGCTTCAGCCAATTCCTTGAAGGTGTAAGTAAAATAAAAGAATGAGTAAGAAAGAATTCTTTTTCTCTGCCTGTCTTTGAGATGGTACATTAGTTTTCTGCCTCAGACCTAGACTTGGGCTAGAACTTGGACCTCTCAGCCTCCACAATTGCAAGAGCCAAATATTTGGTAAATCTCCCGCTCTGTTTCTCTCCCTTTCTCTTTCTCTCTCTCTTTATATATCTCTATGTATCTATGATCTATCTATCTCATCTCCTATTGGTTCTATTTTTCTGGAGAACCCAGACAAATATAGCCCTTCACAACAAAAAAATAATCTGGTCCAAAGGTCAATAGTGCTAAAATTCAGAGGCCTGTTCTACCGTCTTTGTTCAATTATCTGCTTATTTTTAGTATTGTTCACAATAGAGGAAATGTTTTAGAATATTTTTTAGCACAAGAACAGGAAAATATATTGGATTCAGTTCTCAGATCCAGGCTAAGCTCAAGGAATAGGCCATCATGTGTCAAAGTTTCTTGTTTCTCTGCTTAGAAGATCATTTTTAAACTGTATGACACAACACAGCTGGGTGTGGTGGCTTACACCTGCAATCCCATCACTTTGGGAGGCCAAAGCAGATGGATTGCTTGAAGTCAGGAGTTCAAGACCAGCCTGACCAACATGGCAAAACCCTGTCTCTACTAAAAATATAAAAATTAGCTGGGCATGGTGGGGTGCATCTGTAATTCCAGCTACTTGGGTTGCTGAGGCATGGGAATCACTTGAACCCAGGAGGTGGAGGTTGCAGAGAGCAGAGATCGTGCCACTCCAGCCTGGGTGATGGAATGACACTCTCCCAAAAGAAAAAAAAAAATGTATGACAGAACAGTGTCTGCACAGCAGCATTTAAAACTATGTCTATTACACATATGAGCACTGCACCACACCCCAGGAAAATACTAAGAGAATAATTCTGGTCAAAGCATGTAGTACAGACATAAGCCAAGATCCAAGAATTCCCAAATTGAACCAAAGAAACTGATTTCTTTGCCAATCTGAAGCATGTACAAAACCAGAAATAAGGGCTGGGCGTGGTGGCTCACACCTGTAATCCCAGAACTTTTGAGAGGTTGAGGCCTATGGATCACTTGAGGTCAGGAGTGTGAGACCAGCCTGGCCAAAATGGTGAAACCCCGTCTCTACTAAAAGTACAGAAATTAGCCGGGGGTGGTGGTGCATGCCTGTAGTTTCAGCTGCTCTGGAGGCAGAGGTCAGAAAATCGCTTGAACCTGGGAGGAGGAGGTTGCAGTGAGCAGAGATCGCGCCACTGCACTCCAGCCTGGGCGACAGAGCAAGACTCCATCTAAAAAAAAAAAAAAAAACCAGACATAAGAATATTAGCCAAATCATGATAATTTGACCATTTGTTTCCTTTTTATTTCTGTATTTACGTTTGTAATATTAAAAGTCCCAGAAAGTTTTGTGGCAACATTTTTCTCATAGGCTAGCAAAAGTTTCTCCTTGAGGGTCCAACATTATATCCAAGCCAAGTCTTTTTTACTTTGAACTAACAACTGTCCACCATCATGGAAACTCTAGGGGTGGGAGTTCTAAGACCTTAATTACATGGCTTAGTGTTTCTGCTCATCTAGGAACTAGAACAAGCAGGATTCTCCCAACTTTTGGGGTCTCTTACAAAATATAATATGAAGTGGCTTTTTAGCAGAGGTAAGCTGTGAAAAATTCTACTTCATTTTTTAAAGGTTTTTTGAATAAACAGTTTTCTCCCTTTTTTGGAGGGGGGTGGGGGAGGGACCAAGTCTTGCTTTGTCTCCCAGGCTGGGGTGCAGTGGCGCAATCTTGGCTCACTGGCTCACTGCCTCCTCGGCCTCCCAGGTTCAAGTGATTCTCCTGCCTCAGCCTACCCAGTAGCTGGGACTACAGGCACACGCCACAATGCTCGGCTAATTTTTTTGTATTTTTAAGAGAGACAGGGTTTCGCCATGTTGGCAGGGCTGGTCTCGAGCTCCTGACCTCAGGTGACCCACCTGCCTTGGCCTCCCAAAGTGCTGGGATTACAGGGGTGAGCCACCGCGCCCGGTCTTTCCCTCTTTTTGAATTAACTTTACAATTATCCCTTTTTTCTTGCAAAGAGATAGGCCAAAATTGACCTAAGCACCTATTTTGAAGGCAGACATCAGTTTATTAAGATAAACAAATCCCCATGCAATTGCCTACAGTCAGGAATATAGAATTTTGTATCTCAACTCTAATACCAGATGTTATATATCACTTAATAATCTCTCTTTATTCATAATGCCCTATGTGGTTGTTAAGTATCATGGTAATGTTTTGGTCCCAATAAATAGAATGGGTATATGCCAGATGACGAGATTTCTAGAATAGAGGTCTTCAGAAATACAAAACAAAATATTTGAGGGTTCAGCTTAAGTAGTTTCACTTTCCTGTGAGACCTGTAAAGTTGATGCAGCCCCCAAATACGCATCATTTCTAAGCAATGTCTATTCTAAATTCTTTTATGTAAACATATAGTCTCTAAAGCTAGCAAGCCTCCCAAACAATATTTCCATGCTAAAAGAAGGACTCAATATGTCCTTTTGTGATATGCCATAATAGCCTATTGTAGATTTCTGTCATCTAGTTTGTTTTATTTACCTTTGTCATTTACCTTTCCTGAGAATTGTGGGTGATATAAAGGTTGAAATGTCTGATTAAGCATCAAACCTTAGCACAATGTTTAATGACAGTTCCAGACAACTAAATAACCTTACATGGGAGAGACTGGCTGGTCCTTTTTGTGTTTATCTTACTTGGGTACCATTGAATTTCTTGAAACTTTGGATTAATATTATTTTTATCAAATACAGAAAATTTTAGCCATTATATCTTTAGATATGTTTTTCTAGCCCATTTCCCATCCTGTCTCCTTCTGAAACATTTACTATACATTCATTAGTAATTTTGTAACAGCCATACAAGTCTCTGCTTATTTTTTGTCAATTTATTTCTCTCATAATTTTTTTTTGATTGGTTAATTTATATTGATCTCCCTTCAGATTTATTGATTCTTTCTTCCGTCATCTAAAATATGGTATTGATCCCAATTAGTGAATAGTTGGTTCAGTTATTGCATCTTCTAATTCAAAATTTCCATTTTTATAGTTTCTATCTATCTAATAAAATCCCAGTTTGTTGAGTCATTGTCATTACAGGTTTCACACACTATGCCTTTTAAGCTTTTACCCTCTGTTAATAGATCTGTGTGTAGATTTTGGACTCACTTTCAAGTCTCAGTCAGCCCTCAATTCTTGTTTTGCTTTTGCTTTCCAAGGGGTTGTCTTGAGTTTCCCTATGTGGTCAGGGATGTGCAGAGAGCTTACAATCATTATCATAATTTCCCTGTTAAATATCTGATTCACCTGTCACTCCTCACATCCAGAATGATAGAGATATGGGTTCTCCCCCTTCATTTCTTATTGAATGTGTTACTTTTAGCTGATAGATCCACAGCTTGCCCCTGCCCCTGCCCCACGTCCATAACTTCTGACAACTCTGCCAATTTTCCAGGCAATGACAAGTGCTGCAGCTGCCAACAAAACTGAATGAGGAGTAACCGAAACATCCCCAAGCATGAAGGCATTAGACTCCTGCTGTTCTTCCCACAGCTACGGCAATTTTTAAATAATACATTATTCTCATTTTTTCCTGACTTTGAAGTCTTCAAATGATTGATTTTGAACATTGTGTCTAGTTTGAAAGGTTGAATATACAAAAGGGCAATGGCCAGACCATATAGGAAAACAGAACTCTGACCTCTACTCCTGTAAGAAGCAGTCCAGGAAACCACACTACAGCTGCTGCAGCAATAGACCCAGAATGGTCAGGACTTTTGTATTTTTTTCTTTTTTCTATTTTCTCTTAAGATCAACTGTACAACACTGTCATATAAAAGTCCCTCTTCTAGTTAGCCCACCTTCCATGACAAAAGCCTCTAATCAGAGTATCACTGAAGCCTTTATTTCTTTTCATTATAAAGCTTTCCCATTTATCTGTCTGTCTCTGAGACTTTGTCAAATGCAAAAAAAAAGTGTGCCTTGATTGTCTT